>NC_133819.1:122955465-123112132 GCF_047830755.1 Zonotrichia albicollis
GTATTTCTAAGTCACCAGCTACTGCAATATTCAGACATGAAAAAATGTTCTGTCATTACACAATGTCTTTCAGTCAAAAGATCTCGTCTACATGACCTTAAACAAACTGATGTTATATAAAGCTGCTCATTAAAATACAAGCTTTGTTTAACCTTAAAATAACCATGGTACTGAAGTATATACTATTTAGTTCTTCATAAAATCAGGTCTTGATATCCCTAATTTCGCTGGACTATTTTCTGTATGGCCAGAACAGAAATTGCACTTAAATTGTATGCATTTCTTAAATTGTATACATTTGGCATTTAAGGAACATGAGGAAAGTCTTGAATTCTCCCCCAGCTTCACTCCTGCTTGAATGCATAAGATTTTGGTTAAAAAAAAGGCATAGTGTTTGCAGTGGGGAATTTCTACAGGATATTCTATGATATATTCCAACAGACAGATGAAACATCTACACTGTAAGTGTTACATGATAATTCCTGCATCATAATTTTCCAGCAGTATGTCCATGTAATACATACCCAAATATTAAGATTGAGCAGGTTCAGGAAAAAAGCAAGCAAAATACAGAAGGAAGGTCAGTATTCTTAGCAGTAAAGAGGATCAGCAAATTTGGAGCAGGAGCAAATCAAGCTAGTGAGCTGGCAGATCAAGGTGCTTGTAACAGCTGCTAGAAAGTGATATTTGTGGGGGTAAAGCAATTTAGGAGAGTGCCTGAGTGCAACTGGAGGCAACCTGTGCAGTCAAGACCATTCATTAACAGATTAGGAGGGGAATGAGAATGGTGATGATGAAAACAATGGCCTGACCCACATGGAGAAGAGAAGAAATAATGAGCAGATCTACGAGACAATGACAGAGAGGCTGCTGAAGCTAAGAAGGCCAAGGGGGCCATCAACAAGCACAGGAAATGTATGAGTGAGGAGGAAATCAGAGGAGAGAGCTGTGTTTGATGTTGAAAGGGCACAAAGGAAAGAGTGGAGGATTAAATTTTACCACTGTCAGCAACAAAGTTTCACTTCAGGAGATTCACTTTTTCAAGGACATGATTATCCTAAACTAAGGGTGAGGTACATGGTGGGTTCCAGGTTGGAGGGAAGGGTGTTGGAAAAGGAGAAAAGACTCCAGAAAAGTGAAAATATTTAGAGTAACACCGTACTGAGGTGAATGATGTGATACTGCTCCATTTTCTCACCAGAAGACAGAATACCAAATGCAGATACTTAGCATATTTACATAATTAAATTTGAATTGGAGAGTTAACATCAAAAAAGAGCTCTGCATTTCTACTTCATTTGCAGATTTTTCCAAAGGAATAGCAACCTTGAATAAATGCAGTTCATATCAGCCTTTTAGGAGAATGATAAAAACAAAAGGATGCATTATCTGAAATCATCTCTATCCATAGAGCTGGCTGTCTCCTGCCATGTTGGCTGCTTCCTCTTTATACATTCCATACATCAAAAGCTTGATGGCTAAGCAGTCTCCCAGACAGGTGACTTGAGCTTCTTCTTATCTTGACGGCACCCAAACCACAGATATCATAGCCCAAGTCTGTATTTCTCACATATGCACAATCTGTACAACAACCACCAGGCAGCAGGTTTCTCACTACTCTTTCTTTTTAACCTGTATCTAAAATATGCAGAATATCTGGAAACCAGCCAGAGACACCTGAATACACATCTGCATTTTCATTCACAAGAGTTTCAATCAACAGGCAAACTCCAGTCATGATTACTTTAGATCACTCCTTCCCTGTGTACTTCCTATATTTTGTGAGCATTTGATTGTTCCTTTTTTGGCTGCAAATCATGTTAGATAGACACCTCCAAAAGGCAGCTGCCATTATCCAGATTACTCTGCACTTCATGAATACTCTCCTTCTGCTGAAGAAGGAAACTAAGTCTCCAATGCTCTGGGCACATGCTTAAAACACTAGGCTCCTTATAAACACACATTGCACTCTAAACTCAGCACAGAAATCATCATCTCTGAAGATGAAAACCTTGCAGAACTTTAAGCACTTAACTGAAATGTGGGAAATAGAGAAGGACCACTTGCAGTCGTTGTCTTATGCTCCAGAGTTGAGCCCAAATCCCACTCACACATAAAAATGCTAATTTGGCTCTTGTCCCTAGTTCTCAAAACAGCAAAGAAAAAATAACGCTCTCTTCCCTGTTTTGTTAATATGTTTTTTAATATTAGGTGGTTTAGAAGTTTTTTCAACTATCAAATAAATGTAAGACGCATTTAACTGGTATTACACTGGATAAAATTATTTTCATTGTTAGAGGAAACTGAAAAATAACACATCAGTTATTAATAATGCCAAATGCAGCATGGATTTCCTAGTTTCAGTAAATTAGGAAAGAAATAAAATTGAACAAATCTCCTCTGCTTCTAAATTTAATTTTCCACTATCTTCAGTTAGAAAGAAAATTTAATTAGAAAATTAGCAAATCAACTCAGCAGGTACAGAGGCAAGGTATTATTTAAACATAACCAGCTGTGATAAGAGCTAGAACAGGCTGTGAGACATATCAAGTGAAGACAAATGGCTCAGCTGAAGGAACTGCACCATTGATGGTATAAGGCTCACCTGATAGTTTGTTAGCTAAAAAAATCCCCACAAAACAGAAGAAAAATATCAAAATGAACAGATGGAAAACTATTGTTCTGCGCCCTTTCATCAGGTAAGTGGTGTTGTCAATTCCTTTACTGTGGTTTCTAGTCAGAATGGCAAATAATCAGCAAACATTTAGTGATGTATCAATGTAACTCCTAGCAAGAGCATTACAATTGACAAAGTTGAGTAAATTTGGAAGCAATTCAAAAGCCAAGTCCAATGCAACAGCAGTACTTAGTAAGTAAAAATGCACACAATTCACTATAAGTCACCTCTGAAAGATATCCAAAAGAATTACATATTTCAGCAAAATATAACACACAAAAAAATGCCCAAATTACAACACAAAAAAATTTATTCCAAAACTGTAGACTTCTGTTCCTGCTATGGAAACACAGGGCTGTTAAATTATCTACTGGAAGTCTTCACCAAAATCCCCAGCTGAAAAACAAACAATTAGAGGACTAGATAAAAAAATATTTTTCTGAAGCTGCTGAGGACCAGAACTACAAAGTTCATAAAAATTTTGTTTCCTTCAGAGCGAAAAAGTATTAGTATGCAAAATTTCATAAATATATAATTTATGTTGCATTTATCTTCTCCAAAATGCTGGTGAAGAAACTTTTAAGAAAGTATCTGAATGTAAATCTTTTTGTATTTTTAATATTTCTTAATTTATATTTCTTAACTTATATTGAAGTAGAGTTTTAAAAACAATAAAAGATGTTATTTACAGAAAAATACAAAATTTTCTTATTACAGACTTAAGAAACTCTTCAGAATATCTATTTATTTTTTTCTTTTCCCTTTTTTTTTTTTGTCACTGAGAACAATTGTATGAGATCAAGTATCTTTGTTCCTTAGGAGATCATCTGCTCCTGCTGCTCATTTACCATCTGAAATCATAATCATCTGTTGGTGACAATCTAATCATCTTCCCAGTAACTAATTGTGATGTCACAAACAAATGGTTATGATTTCAGGTGGTGAACAAACAGCAGGAGCAGATGTACTCCAAAGAACAAAGACTGTAAAGTCATGCACGAATCCCTACTAATAAAATGTTAGGCAAGAAAAACAAAGAGTCTGTCCTTCACAGAGAGGTAAGATTACTCTGAATGTGGTTTTTTTAAAATTATCAGATTTTCAGTACTTTGTGACTCCCAGAATTGTTAGAATTAGGTTAAGGAAACCTATACGATAGAAACCTGAAATTGGGAAACCTGTAAAAACAGTTATGGTCATTTTTTTCCTTCTTTGAATTATAATAGCTATAAACACAGTAACATTTTACTTTTATTTTTATACTGTTTTTAATAGCTTATCTACAGTTTCTCCTAGAACACATCTTGTATGATGTCTGTTATTACCCCATCCAGAAATACAAAACAAAAATATGTTTCCATGAAAATGCACTTGCAATAGGATTGTTTATTTGTTGCATGTTTTGTTTCTGTTGATAACTACTTAAATCAAGAGAGATAAATGAGATTCTGTTTACAGTAAACATCTTCTATATAGGCTGCAAATACTTCTGGTCTGCTCACAATTTCTCAAAGTCTCTTCCAGAAGCATAAGGGAAAAAAACTCAATGTTCTTGCCATTTCACATGTGAAGAATATTAAAGATATTCCAAACCAAGAAACCAATAGCTTTGTGTTTCATCTTTCTTTGAAATTGTGAAATGAAGACAGGTAAAGAAATAAACCTGTGGGAAGAAGCTTTGCCAGTGAGTTGGAGGAACAGAAGTGAGGTTTGCCACATGGATAATGCAAGAGTAACATGATAGAGGGCAGCAGGAGAATTTATAATTCAAGAATATTTAATAGGCAATACTAAATATATATTGAGCTAGTAATTAGGAGGATACAAACTGTAGAGTATTTCTCTGCAAAAACAAACTACGTTGTAAGAGAACCATGAAATCTGTTCTTCAACTGTGCTAAAATATAGAACTGTTATGATTTTTGTTTTCTGTTGTACTGAAGTATACAAATTCCCTTTACTATTCCAGTTTTATTTGATTCAGATGGAAACACAGGGCATTATGTACACAAAGAAAGACTATCTGTCTGCAAAAGGAAACTGATGCACAATAGCCTGGCCTGGCAGGACACAATTGTTTTCCTGGAATAAAATGATTGGAAATATGAATAAAAGCTGCCCAATGGTAGATGTAGTAATCTCAGAGCCTCAGATTTTGAAGATCACTGAAAGTTACGTTTATGGTAACAAGAAAAGCAAACTGTACATTTCTCTTTTAAGAGGGATACAAAAGGGAGGAAGCTGCTCTATTTGCCCTCTTTAAAGCTTCCTAACTTTAAAAAATTGCTTTAAAAACTCAAAGAGTAAATTTACCTTCCAAAAAGTGCTGTTCTTAAAAATAAACTAGTATACTCGCACCTGAAAGGATGTGACATTTTTAATCTTAAATTGTGGAACTTGTTTGGAACTGCCTTTTAAAACCCTGCACTTCACAGGTGCATGAGAGATCATTCATAGAAGTGATTTCTTTTATTCAAAACACCCTGGCAGTGTTCAGAGTCAGGCTGGATAAATACTTGAGCAATCTGTTCTAGTGGACGGTGTCCCTGCACACAGCAGGGGTGGTGGGGACTAGATAATCTTTAAGATTCATTCCAACCCTCTAACTTTCTATTATACACTTAAATCACCTGTTTATTATTAATGTTGCCTCTAGATTGGAACCCTCAAAAAAGGGGGTTAAGAGACTAAGAACAGTGGTCTCTGAACAAATGCTCTGTCTATTGGCAGGCTCCATCTCTTTCAACTTCCAATTTACTTGTAGATCAGAAGAATGGAAATGAAGGCATCAAGCATTACTAAAGTGTCCCAGAATGAAAAACTGTTTCTGTATTGTGGCTCTGGTGGCTGCAAAAAGGTCTGTGAGCAGATCTGTGAAAAATAAGTTATTTGGTACAAGTTTAAAATATCATTTCTTGTTGATCTTGTCTGCTGTTGAATGAGTTTGCCTTTGTGTTCTCCTTCTAGATTTGGATTTAAAGGTATAACTGTCAAAGTTGTCTTGAGCAGCCTAAGAGATTGTTTTTTCTTGTTGGTTTAACAGAAAATCAAGTTTTCATCCATAAGTATCTCTGCTACAAGATACTGAAAGGACAAGAGAAAAAATAGAGGTCTTATGCTGCTGTCTCAAACTCTAAGATGCTAACATTTGAAGATATTTCACAGATCTTGTCCTTAGAGATTTTGACAATACAAATACAAATCATCTAAAAGTATTGATGGGGGTTGATGACAGGGCTGTAAGGAAGCCATTAATGGGAAGACTTAGATCCTGTAGAATCCTTCCTTTCAGGGAAACACAATGGCATGTGCTCCATCCAAGACCACTTTAAACACTAGCAAAGTGTTGTGTAAGTTGAAGCAAAAATTATTCCTCAGGTCTCTGGGTCCCTCTGTGGTGAGTGGGAAGACCATATAAATAATGGAACACTACTGAAACTCCTTAAAACCTGCTTTTAGGAGCATGTCTTTCAGATGTATATAGGCAAAAAATAGAAGGTAGCTCATGTGTGTGTCCATATCTCTACAATCCTTAGCTGAGGGAGATAATGTTTAGGACCCTTAAGAAGTTCAAAACTACACGCGATTCTAGAGAAAAATCCAGGGCTCAAGAAGAAGTGAAAAAGTACTATTTATATTATCTTTACCACTTTAAACAGCAAAAATCTAGTTATAAACTCACCAAGTTCTGTCCTATTCTTTACCTGTTGCAGTGAAACCAAATTCAATCTTGACCAACAAGGTTTCTTGGGTTTTTGTGTCTTATAGACAAAGCTCAAGGAAGAGAGGAACTACCAGTAGCAGAACTTCATCAGAGTCAGGGATGTTGTGAGAAAAGCTAGAAATGAGCCCATATAAATCACAAAATCTCAGAATTGCAGATTGGGTCATGTTGGGAGGGACCACAGTTGGGTCACCTGGTCCAATCCCTCTGCTCAAACAGGGTCATCCCAGAGGACACGGCACAGGATTGTGTCCACGTTGTTCTTGAATATCTCCAGTAAAGGAGACTCCATAACCTCTTTGGGCAACCTGTTCCAGTGCTCAGTCACCTGGACAGTAAAGTTCTTCCTCATATTCAGGTAGAATTTCCTGTGCATCCATTGCACCAAATGGGATCTATCTCAGTGTGCTGAGTCAACCAGCTTGCATCATTTATGAGGCCACTCTCTGTTCTCCTCAAAAAGTCCTGGAGATGAGAAGAAATCTCCAGTGCCTGGAGAAATGCATTGTACTCAAAAAAGGCAGGCTGGTCAGCCTCAGTCTGGTCCCTGGGAAAATCATGCAGTCCTCTTAAAGCCATTTCTGGGCACAGAGTGATTGCCTTTCATGATAAAATGACTGGTTTTATGAATGGAGAGCAGTGGATGTCATTTACCTTGGCTTTAGCAAGGATTTTGACACCGTGTCTCTCTTGTCTCTAAGCTGTGATTTTAGAGTCTTGGTAGATAAATTCCTAGATAATGGAAATCTGTTGGGACCCAACACCTGCCTTCCAATATCTAAGAAGAAGTTGTCAGAAAAGATGGAGCCAGGCACATTACTGAGGTATATAGCAGAAGAACAGGAGATGACAGCCATAAACAAACAGGAGATATTCTGACAAGAATAAAAGGAAAAAAAATCAATGTGAAGACAGTTAAGCACTGGAACAGGCTGCCCAGAGAAGCTATGGAACCTTCATCACTAGAGAACTGTTAAAAGTCATAGGCAACCTTATCTCAACTCTGCACTGACTGTGCTTTGAGCAAGCAGTTTTGGTGACCTCCTAAAATCCCTTACAAACTGAAGGATTCAATGATTCAATTGATAGATAAAAATTTCCTTGTTTCTACACTCATTCATACCTACACCCAAACACAGGACACTCAGGGGTTAATTCATCTAATTGCAACAAAACCCCTAAAACATATACAAAAAGCATTTCAATTGTCTTGGATAATCCAAATCATACAGAGACAAAGAGAAATAAGTATTAATATAAATTTAGAAAGCAATACTTACTATTACTTGTTGGCTCAGGAAACCCAACATTTTGGCCATTCCAACTTTTGTTTTCTCCAAGCTGAAACAGGTAGAAAAAGATAAGTAAGTAAAGAGCAAACTGCTCCCTAAACAGAACACTCCTGTTTATAAATTTAGTTGAAATACACTAAAAAGGATGAGTTGAGACTGCCACATCTGTTCACAAAACTTTGCTAACTCATCCTAATTTTTGCCTAAGACAGGTTATTTGAGAAATGTACCCTTCATGGGTAAACATTAACAACTATTGCCTAACACTGAAATATAAATGTTTCCCCAAGGATTAGGTTCAACTCAATGTGTTACCAAATCAGACTTAAATAAAATTAAATGTTTTAAGCAGCTCTCAGCTGAAGACATAAACAGTCAACAGAGAAATTACATTCTAAAACAAGAAGATCCCAATTACCGCCTATGAAGGAATGTGTAAACAATATAAAGTACTTTGGGTGTAATTTAAAAATATTTACTAACAAGTACATTTTAAATTGATTTAGTCACTGAAGTGGAAGTAAAAAATATTGCAATTTTCAATTATTTTAATATACTTTTCAGGAAGCTGACTGTCCTCAAATTAATTTTACTATGTTTAATACTGGGTATTACTCTGACATGAGAAAGGAGAACAATTAACACAAAGGTTCAAAATTAAGCCAATACTGAGGTTTATGCAGTAAATAAGATAGCAGTGTTCTAGGTGTATGTATAAAACTGAATAAAAAAGTCAGATCTTCCTCATTACTTAGGAGCTATTGACAAGCAGCTCTGTGAATGTGAAATGAATGATCCTTTTCAGATTTCACTGGGATTTTCTATGCAAACAGAAAAACTCACAGCAAAGCAGGCAATACGCCAGAACAAAGTTGTAATCATTTGCTCTCGAAGATGGGGTTGGAAAGTGAAAGAGATGAGAAGGAAAATCAACCAGCTGAAATCTGCCTCTGCATCACAAGAGGTTGCATTAAGGCTGTTTAGATTACTACCATGTCATAATGCAGAGCACTAGATTATACATTTTACTTGGAAAAGAGGATTAGAGAGCACACCATGAAAAGCAGGTATTTCGATGATTGTTTCCCTGCTTTCCATCATCATGTACATCCCAAAGAGCCTTGGCAATGTGCAGTGAAAATGGGAGATATTTGATGGAAAAGGACAGGCATTACAGTCAGCTTTCAAACTGGTCACCTACATCCATACACTTTAATTTCATATAACTTGTTTTATCCATATTATGAAGCAGGTAATATGTATATTTGAAAATATGGGTGACAACAGTTCTACATATGAGTAAGCAATATGAAATCTATAAATATGTTTGTATTTACTGCTGTTAACAACAGCATGGTTTTGTCAGAAAATCATCCTGACCATCTGTAACACGATGGCAGCACAAGCACACTGTTACAATAAGAAAAGATTTCCAGATTTCCAGCTTTCCTCATTCTTCTCTTTTTTATTGTTTATTAACTTGATCATAACAGAGAATTTAATAATTCCTCTATGAGTAAGTGATCCTTAGTACTGCTGCCTCACATGAATGCAATCTACCTTGGTTTTCTTCTCTCTAAGAGAAGACAAGTGGCAAGAAGAAACAAAAAGCTGGAAACATGAAAAAATTACTACAACTCTCCATTCTCATCCATACAGCTGAAATTCTGACAACTGCAAAATGTCTCCCAGCATACCTCCAAATTGCTCTCCTCAAGGCTCTGCAAAACCATTACTGATTTCTTTCAGGAATCAGTTTAATCCAGAAAAGAGCAGAGCCTTTACTTTTTTGCATTACCTGCTTACTTGTGCTGCCGTCAGCACTACACATTGTTCTTATAATGCTCTTAGGTCTCCATTAAAACAATAAATACAGTCACTTTTTATGTACCAGGGTTAAGGAAAAAAAAGCACACTGGATTTGGTTTTGCTTATTTTTAAGGGAGGAGGAATGGAAGGACTTGAGGAAAAGGGAGCACAGGGGAAAAAAGAATTGCCTTTTTTAACATCATTGAAAAATATACAGGTGAAAATTACCTATTTAGATGCCAACCTGCTGCATCAGGTAATCTACACTGGGACCCATTTTGGATTCAAAGAGTGAAACAAGTATTTTCTAATGATATGTCCTTATTCTGCAATTTATATGCAAGGAATTTTGCAATGCTCAAATTGATAGAGATCTAAGGGCTTTATTCCCTCTTCTCCACCAGAGTTTAATTTGAGAGTTAAAATTCCTTCAGCTACACAAACTAACTTTGTGCATCTCTAGATATGTCCAGACATATATACAGAAGATAAAACCAGATGCTCTAGATATTTCATGTCCTTAAACCCCAACAAAGCTTTAAAATTTTGTTATGATTCTGCCACTACATAAAAATTGAGTACTTCACAGTTTTTGGATACAGTAACGTTTGTTCATTGTATTCAGAATAATATTAGGCCATTGTACACTAGTCTACCAATCCTGAAATGTCTATATTTGCAAGTATGCAATTAAGCCTGATTTTCTAAAGACAATGCACTTGTAAGCAATAGCTTAATAAATGTAGGGAAACAAAGCAGCAGCATCCCTTTTTAGCCACTCAGTTTTTTGGTAAGGATTTCAATGTAACCACAAGTTTCCACTATGTAGAGCTCTGCAAAGAAACTATGTTGTGGGCTGAATTTTTTCAGGCTTTATATCTGAAAAATACTGTAAAATTAGTTCAGCCAATTTAAAATCCTAGAATGACAACCTATGTTTTCATATTAGAATAAAAAAATTGATTTTTCTGTTTTGACTTGTTTTTTATTAAAGCCATTTGATAAAATTGGCTGTGAAGAAAAAGTTGATAGTTTTATACCATAGAGAGTGTATTCTACAGCAGAAATGTCTCAGCATTCTGGTGAAAATAAATTATCATTTGACTCAGTCAGAAGCTTTTTTTTAAATGGCCCTGTCTGAACAGTGTGTTCTCACTAGGAACATCATCCAGCTTCCAAGGACTCTGTTTAGAGTATTTCACACTTGTCTATGACTAAGACATATAGTGAAGAAGATAGTGAAGGTGAGTGTGAACAGCACACATATTGCTGCTACTCTCAAAGGACAGTGAAACAGAAGAAGGTGGGGTCAAGTAACCAGTACAGTATTTCTTTTTTCCTGGTTAGGAATATAGAACATATAGAACACAGTATCTTCATATTTACATACACATAGATGTGTACACATATACTATATTCAGATTTATTATGTAGTCCTAGAAAAGCCCAACAGAACATTCTGTTGGCTACCTTGTGCAGCCACTGTAAACATATAAGTAATTATCAAAATATATACATGCAGTGAGCCTGTATATGACTGAAACTGTTTAGGATCCACAGCTCAGTTAAATACCTTAGCAAGTATCTTTTCAGTAAACAAAAGGCAAAACTTTAACAGCCAATTTTGGTTACAAAAGCCCTAATCAATAAATTCAAGACAGGAGAGGAGTGCTAAGTTAAGGGTAGTTAATATGGAAATACATACTTGCAACACATATGATTTTAAAATGCAATTCCTTCTTCATTAAAAAAAGTGACACATATTTTCTTTATCAGTCATCAAATGTGAAAAGGCCATTATTTTTCTGTAATCCTGTTAGTGCATATGCAATGGGAAGATAAACATTGATTACTACTTCATATATGAAAATTACTAACGTTGTTCCTTTCTGTTCCTTTGGGCTCTCATGAACGCCCAAAATGGAATAAAAGCAAGAGGTACATTCATCCTGATTTGCAAGCAGAAATAGGTGCATGGATCACATGAACACTTTTGCACACACACTATTCTACGGAACTCTGTACCTCATTACTCTCACAGGAGCAGAGGCTGCACTTAATATTAAGGGTAGCTGTAGAGCTGTAACTAAACAAAGGCTAATCTGTGACAAGCAACTCCCTAAAATAGGGTGTGCACAAGATTAAGCTTCCAGTTTTACTAAGTGATTAGCTGATACAGCTCAAAAACCTAGACAAGGATAATTGTGGTCATCACAACAATTGGTTCTCACCTTTTCTGTCTGGTCTTGAAGAGGAGTAGAGGCTTTGTAACCCAACTGTAGCAACATTGCTTCTGCTGCATTTCTTTTAGCTATTTTCTTGTTTGGGCCTGTTCCAGTAGTAATGTCATTGCCTACTTTTACCTTAAAAGGAAAAAATTGATCATAATCATGACAAATGCAATACTCCTTAATATCATCATATAATACTCTTGCTGATCTATCAATAGCTGTCAGCTCTTTTGAGGAAGATGCAATCTTGAAAAAGACACAGCAGTGCAAAAGGGGACCACAGTATTCACTTAGAAGGGCTTGTTTAGATTTTCAGAAGATCACCAAACCCATACCCAAGAGCTACATTTTTCTGCATCTCAGTGCACACACAGTTGCCTCTCTCTTCCACCAGCCTCTGTGTCACCCCCATTCTTCCTCTCCCCCTCTCTGTTAACACTGGAATTGCCTCAGGATGTGAACTTCCTCCTTCTTGTGGGAAGGAGTGCTGCCTGCAGCAGCTCCCCAGCATCATCAGAATAGTATGCAGAACAATGGACAGGCAAACAGACTTGAGATTTAACTAGAGTGGCTTCTAAAGAAGGAAGAAAATCATATTTGCCTTCCTCCCACTTTGTTGCACTGCAAGGAACAAGGGGCTGGAACTGCTTACACCTGACAAGCTTTGAGCCAAACAGTCCTTGCAAAGAAGGCTCCTCAGTGTACCTGTGCTCTGTACAGTACAAAGGGTTTCTGACAAACATGATGCTTTTCATAACACTAGGAGAAATTAAAACCCCAAAATAAGGACAAACTGTAGGTAATGGATATCCACAAAATGTGTGGCTCCAACTTAATCCTTGGCTTTGGTACCATTCTTAAAACTCTTGGTGCTGTATATGTCTGGTTTGTGACATGAGCACTCTCACTGTTCTTCATTCATAGCTCTTTGATTGGTGTATTTTGCTCAGTCTATTAAGCCCTTCTATTTGCCAAATTGTGTCTCAAAATACTGCACAGTTTCAAAACCATGTCAAAAAAGGAAAGCAAAATCAAATAAAAATAATAAATCATCAAGATAATCTGAATAACAAAAAACCCCCAAAACCCAGAGGTCAAAGACCAGAAACAGTTCTGAAGGAGCTTTAAAAAATGGTTAAAAAAGGCATACAAATGCTAAATAAAGAATAAATTATATTTAGTAGTTTATGTAATTTAGTAGGTTATGCCATTCAGTAATTCTTCACTTTCCTTCATTAATAATATATGTATTTTCCTAAAGTTTAAACTCTTATTTACTCAAATACTCTTAATTCTAAATATTAAGAAGAGAATGTAAATAAATAATAATCATGAATATCCCTTCAAAGTACATATATATACATCATTAGGCAAAAAAGATTTGTCTACCTATGCCAAAAATATTAATAATCTTGAAATATAAACCTTATCTTCTATGCAGTTCACAACAACAATTAGAAAATAGCCAATCTGCTACAAGTTTCTATGCAATAAAATTGAGGGACTTTAATGGGACAAGACAAAAAGATAATTTATAACATCGCTCACAATAAATCAATGTGTTGCTATTTCTCAGACCTGTAAAACTGGTTTAGCTATTATTATAACCTCTATCAAGGATTAAAGGCCTGACTACAAAGAGAAAGAGCTTTCTGAAATTAACTTTGGGAACAGAACACCAACTAATGTCATCAGAGGTTTTCTTCTGTTTATCTAGTAGCCAGGACAAGTAATTGGATCCATTTCATCACATCTAAACTTGCTCTTTGTGTGACAGATAAAAATGAACATATTATCTCTGGATATTTTACTTCCACATTCAATTAAATTAAATGAAGACATGGTTTAAGTAGTTTATACAAAGGTATTTTATTCTGATAAGGTTTTCTGCATGTCATAATGAATCCACTGAGACTTCCTGAAGGTGGGATAAATAGTAGAATAATTTTAGTGTGAAGATATTACAAAAGGGTGAAAATGGAGTTTAAAAGTATTTGTAACAAAGCAACTTCTCTGTGGAGTTTCTTCATCTCTTTCTTTCACAATCTTCTTAGATACAGGAATCTTCTACATAATCACTGCTTTTACAATTCCTTTTTCATACAAACGGAAGACTTTGCCATTATTGACACTCCTCCAACAGAAAACTAAACTTCCAGCCTGTCTTTCTAATACTGTGTTACACTATTCTGGCCTCATACAGCAACTACCAACTATGGACAGTCCCATGGGGGTCTAAGCATGGGAAATGAGATTTTCTGTGACAGAATCACTCTTTTTCAAATACTTTCAGGTCTCATAAAATGTTAGAAATCCAAGTTTATATTCAAAAAAAAAAGATTCCGCAACACAAAAGAACACAATATTTTTTCTTCTTTCAGAGAGAAAAATAATAAATTACGAAGAAAGACCACTTAGGCCCAAGAAAATTAAGATCACTAGCTTATTTTCATAGATATGAAGGAAGAATTTAAGAGATTGAATTGAAAACATAACTAATTTTCTGGAGAAGGAGGTGCTGGAACGTCATAAATTTTGCTTGTGATCAGAAGTGACATTTTGGTGTGGTTGGTAGGCAAGAAGTCAAAACATGCTGGGGTGCTGTTCTGAGTTGTTCCGGCACAAAATTACCCTTGACTGCAAACACAAGAATACAGAATCCTGTCCTGATTCTAATCTTTCTCAACCTGCTGTTGTGTTATCTAACAAAATATCACAGTTATGCCAATTTTTTGTACATGTTCTTAATTTAAATTTGAAAGGAATTTTAATGATCTACTGTTTCAGTATTAGGTCCAGTCACAGGACAGTCTAAAACATGTGGTTGGCTTTTTTTGTTTTATTTCAGAGATAACAAAGTCACAAAGAAACTGGCAAGCTGAAAAAATTTACATCACTATTTTATAAAGCCAAAATGCCCGATAATATGGAGATATTAATGTCCATATTTCAGAATACTATGTATTGCTGGAATCCTCGGATCAACACCAGCCCAATTTTATTTTTTTCCAAAAAAACAAGTAAAAGTAAATAAATCATGAACCGTTAGGAATAAAGACAATAACAATCAGGTGAAATAAAAAAAGGAATGTAAAATAATGCAAAACACATGAAAAGCATCCAGAGGGCACATAATTCAATGGCCATTTGTTTCACTAAGAGGAAGAAGAAAGTTTAGATGGGCTTTCTGTATTTCATATGATTCCTGTATATGTGACAGCAAGGCAAAAAGCTTAACAGAAGGAGTTCCACTTCATATTATGCCACCATTTTGTTTGAGTTTGAGCAAAATACTTAGCAAGGCCATTATCTCTAACATGACACAAAGGGTACCTGCATAACAAATTCCCGACGGCGAGGCATTCCTCTCTCTGAAAGAAGAACATACTCTGGCTCCTTCTCCTTTTTGGCTTGCTGGATCTGAGCCAAACGACTGATGGGATTCATTCCTTGACCATATTCTGGTCCAGTCTAAACCAGGATTAAAGGAAAGAACCATTATTTCCGTATATATCCCTATAATTACTACACTGCTTCAATAACATTTACTAGGATTCTCTCTTTTGTAATACTCCCTTGGAGAGAATAAGAAGTAACTTACTTTCCATTTTGTGATCATGAGACAAAAGACAAGAATCCTCAGGCTCAAAGCTGTGGAAAGAAAATTGTCTGCCACTGTTGCAGGTATGTGTATACCTTGCATCTGCAAGCCACAAAAACCCTCTCCTATCTGTGGAGGTCCTCATAAGGATGGATGAAAATTAGCAGATTCATTAGTCAGTTATATCTTACTGCCCTGTTTCTAGGACCCTTCCCCCTAACCCCTTAAAATAGCTTGCCACAATGCTGGAACATGCAGTACCCTGAGAAGGGGTGGGATTTACACAGGGACAAAAACCATTTGCCATACATAAGGGTGCTTCCTCTTCCAGCCTTCCTGCTTTCCTTCTAATCACTCCAGGCCTTCCATCCTAGTTGCAAGTTTAGTTCCAAATTTAGTTGCAAGTTGCACCTTACAACTAAAAGTGCAGAGGGTTTACTCTGTGTGTCATATGAATTTACCCTAGAATTGTTGCTTATGATGAACCACCCATAAAGTATTTCAAATGCTTAACAGGCAATAATCTTCACAACAACATGTCCAAAAGTATGGTTGGTGGGGGAATTGATCTCATGCCAGGGAAACATAAGGACTGACAGTGGTCTGCCCAAGATTATACAGACAGGGGAAAAACTACAGTCCTTGAAAACTCTGCTCTGAAATTCTTTTAATGAATTATTGCTCACACAGCAAATGCTCTTTCAAAGCACATAGCTATGAAAGTATTTGTTGGTAGATCTTAAGAAGAAATTAAGACCCACAAAAATTTATCTGAAGTCATAAGTAACTGATTTATATGGGATAACATAAAGAATGCACTTGCAAATGTTAATGGCATTTGAATGTAAAATTGTTATTATGTTATGAAGCTATTTCCCTTTTATGAAACCATTTGCAGGCTAAGAGAAGATGAGCACTCATGCATGCTTGAGCTTCTCAAATAACAAACAAGTGTTCAGGAAACTGAAGAAATGATCAGCAAAGACCAGAGAGGGATATTATATTTAGAAATCTCTGCAGCAAATCCTACATAGTGTAACTGCTGAAGTAGTTAGAGAAGATGTAGGTGAAAGAGCTAAGACAATGTCATACACAAGGGCAGCTGTGTGGGCAAGAAGCCAGGCAGAGACAAAATGCAGAGCAGGCTAAATAAAGAGCAGGCCATAAGATACAGCCTCATAAATATATATGCAAATAAAAAGAAGTTTTTGTTGCCACTTTTTTTGATGTTCAAAACACATGCAAGTTAAATTGAAAGAAATGGGCACATTGAAAGCATTTCAGAAGTCTGGATATTCAAAAAATAAAAACCATCTACATATTCAGCTTATTTTGACAATTAATGTCCCTTTCTAACAAGGCCAACTGTGTACAATTAAACTTAAGTTCGCAATGGCAAATGGTATATGGTAATATAAGAAATCTTTTCATTATTATACCCTTAGCCTCTTTCTTGAGAAAAACTTTCCAAGATGTTTGGTGAATGCCAAAGCCAAAAGACTTTTCTAATCTTTCAGCTTTAAAGCTGCATTAATGCTGATGGTTTTCTATTAAATCATTTTCCTGCCCACTTTTTCATATAAGTTTCTGAGAATTAGATCTGCAAGATTTTAATAGGAGACAGGTATCTAATTAATCTAGGTTTTCCTGAAAAATCACTTATTCTGTATTGAAGGCAAATGGAAAGAGGAAGATGACAAATAAGTCTTTTGTACATTTTCCAAATTCAGTTTTGCACTCTCCTAAGTACTTGCTTATTTTTAAGCGGTTTTCTGGTGGCTGCTCTTTCAGAACTCTGCACTTTGTATCCTGAGTACAGATTTCTAATGGCCAAACTTTTAGTAAAGTATTGAAGCACTAAAGTAGCACTTCATTAATTTAATTTTTCATGTATCTCTCTCCCTCTTCAAACTGGGGAGCAGAGAGAGCCAAGGGAGGGAACCACGATATGCTAGAAGGGATTCTCTGAGGAGATGATGCTAAAACGTCACATGGCTGGACAGAGCTGCTTGGAAGGCTTGATCTTCCACTGGACCTGACCCAAACCCTTGAAGACCTCAGTGATGTGAGCTATTTACAAGCCATTCTGTTTGAGGATCCCACAGCATTCTCAGGATTTAAAAGAAGCCCAGGCATATTAGCACAAGCAAACAAGTAACAATATTGACAGTAGCAAGCAACTGTAACAATATTGACAGAAAATAACAAATAAGCCTTTCTTGATTTTAAATCTGACTGTTACTTTCTGAGCAAACATTCTTAATTGTCTCAAAGGCGGACACATACCTTCAATATTGTTTTTGGACGCTTTTTAAAGTAAAGTTTTGGCTTTTCAATCACAGGAAGAGGAGGAAGTTTCTTAAGTTCTTGTAGTACAGCCATTGCAGCACGTTTCTTTGAGAGTTTCTTACTGTTGCCTTCTCCTTCTGCAGTGAATTCTCCTACTGTAACTCGTGTAACAAAGCTCTTCATGTGAGGAGGTCCACTTTCTTTAATCACCTTTTAAAAGAAAGTAACACTGAGTCAAAGCACTCTACAAGAAGATAACTTAATGCTTGTTATCTCTGCAATGAACTTATTATTAGTACAGTTTTCCTGCTAACTGAAGGCATTAGATTGTTTCCACAGAATTTGGTAAAGTATTAATGACAGTATGAGGTTTGAGGACAGAAAATTAAGACTAGTTGGATAAAGCAAATCTAACCATCATATTCAGTGTTTCACAGAAAGTAAGAGTAGACCTACATTTTTAAAGATTTATAGAATAACACAATATACAACAATTCTGCATATTTAGACCAAGGCTGATAGGTTTTTTCTTTGCTAGGTGCTTCACATACTAAAGCAATTAAATCCATGAAGGTCTACCAGGCTTTGGCTATTTCTTCATACAAAACATATTCAAAACTGTATTAATTTGGCATTACCTCAACCTGTTTGTAAGTTTTTTTTAATTCTCATCAAACCATTGGATGTTCATAGTCCCAAACTTCAGTCTCAATAGGTGCAGGCTGGATGCCTGCTCTCAACTCTTGCCTTGCCAGAGTACACAGCTCAGAGCAATATCCCACACATTTGAAAGGCTGACACATTCTTGCTTCCATGACTCTCAGCTGTCCCTCCCAACAGGACTGAAAAGAATTACCAGAAGAGCCACCATAACTCACACAAAAGTCAAAACTTTCTGAAAAAAAATTCATTTATTCCCTTCCAAACACATTTAGTATAACAAAGTGAGAAAACCCATTTGAAATACTTCACTACAGTAAGTTATATTAATATGGAAAGAAATTAGGTACTGAATTCTGTACCTTCCTTTAGGTGTTTTTCTGTCTTCGGTTTTACATACATGCATACATACATACATACATACATACATATATCCATGCACACACACATCTCCTTTCAGAAGGCTGATGCTAGGATGTATTCCTCCCCAAATCAGAGCACTGCAAGTGCTAGGATAGCCATCCATCTCTTTGTGTATGCACACACCATTTACTGGTCTGGACAATGTCTATCAGGAATTAAGAGACCTCATTTGGGAAAAGGTTCAGTTATTTTGTTTGATGGGCGGAAGCAGCTACCTAATTTAATCTTTGTTATAGGTAATATGTATAAGGAGACATTAGAGTATCTGACAGGCAACTCTTTATAATATCTTCAAAATCAATATCAATACAAATTTTTTTTTCACTTGATGGAATTATATCAAACCATTTGTTGAAGAAGAGGAATGTGTCCTTAGGCTGAGGAGGGAGGGGAATGGGAACTGAGGTAAAGGTACCAGGGCCTTCTTGGTGTAATAACTATAATTTTAATGTGCTCAAACCTTCAATTTTAACATTATTACAACATGTTTTGTATTAAAGTTCTTTTTATCAAGGTCATGTCCCTTGCATTATTTAGTTTTGCTGTTGCAGTGTAATGAGGTCTCCTTAGGCCTGTATTTATTTTTTAAGTTCTCTTTTGTGGCAACTTCACTCAGCAAATACAATTACTGCAGCATATATCAATTAAAAGACACAAAATTAAAATTAACAGACAAGTTAGTCCCATTTTCCCAGAATAAGATAACATCTATGCCAGAATGGGATTTTTCTGTTGTAATCCAGGAGTGTTCCCACTCTAAGATTCCAGGTATTCATTTCAGAAGTGTTTTCAACACTGCCTCACTTTGAAGTTGCCCACTTAAGCTTGACCACATGAGAAGGCAGCAGTGCCCTCAATGCACTGAGCCCTGCTGAGCCCCAGGATGCTGCAGTGCCAGCAGGAGCTGGGATGAGCCCAGTGCCAGCATCTCCTGCTCTCAGACACAGTTGGGCATCGTGTCCATGCTGAGCACCTCCATCACTCTGCAGCATAACCACCCGATTTTACAGCACCTCAAACCATCCCTGTACTTTGTTATCCAAGTATTACAACATGCTTGCTGTAAAACATAGCTAAATTAACCTTACTAAGGTCCTTAATCTTTCTGTGGTTCTACTAATACTGTTATATAGTGTTTGTCTTTACATGCAATATAATGTATTAATAAAATACACAGGAATGTCTATACTGACCAGATGAAAAAGGAAAAAATAACTTGGTTAAGAAATATAATTGCTGAGTTCCTAAAATATTAGTTTATATAAGTTTTCTCATATGTATATAAATGCGCACACACACACAAAAAAATATATGAGAGAAAGAAAACCAGATTATATTTTCATATACACAAAAACATATTTCTTAATAAAAAACTAATGCATTCTGGTGTGTTTTTCATCTTTTAAATTTTAAGTATGTGACACAAGGTAAATAATTGACTGGAAAGCATTAAAAACTGTATCTTAGTGTGTAAATGGAAAAAATTCTGCGCTGTCAATGGAATGAACCCCATAGGATTCAGATGGGATCTGGATCAAGCTAAACATCCAAATTTGGTAATTAAGCAAAAAAAATATTTACCTAACAACATTTTTGCTTAACCCCAGATTTCAGATCTTTTTACTCCATATGATTTCAAACAGTTGTGCTATGAGTCTTGGGACAGAAAACACTAAAAAGAAATTCAACCTTTGCTATCTAAGAACACTATACACATTAGGACATTAAACTATTTCCTCAGTTGAAAGATACGACCTGTGGACCTAATCATGGCTAATTTAAAGCTGAGAATTTGATTAAGGGTGACAGTTCAATACACTTTTCTTTTTCTGTTCCATGGATTTAAAGAATAATTACAGCAAGAGAAAACACATGGGGCCAAAACACATCTAAGGTCAAGTTACATCAAGAATGAATTTGGCTCAACTTAATGAATCATGCTGACAAATGAAAAACAGAAGTATCATTACAGTGAAAGAGTAACACTGCTTTAATTATTAATAAGATGCCAGGTAGAAAATTCAAAAGATTAGGGCAAGATTAAATGGACATTGAACTCCCCCCAAAACTAGAGGAGACAGAAATCAGATCAAAAAACCCATATCACCTACATCTATGAATACAGGATTATTTATAAGATATTAACATATCAATGTATTTCCATATTTCCAGGAGCTTGTGCAGGTAGACCCACCAGATTTTCCCAGTTACAAAGGAAAAAACAAAAAGAAAAAAATAAATTTAAAAAAAAAACAAAACAAAAAAAAAAAGAAAACAAGAAAAAAGGAAGAGTGTAATGTCAAAGTGTAAAACCTGCCATGAGAAGGGTGACCATTCTGCAAAACCCAAGTGAGAGTTACTCAGTAGTCAGTCATCCAAAGCTTTAATCCCCAGGACAGCAGAAGCCAGATAGGTGTGAAACTTCCTGCTGAGAACTATTCTCCCAGAGTCTGCAATTTGGCCTGTCCCTGGTTCAAAATGCAGAATTTCTGATGATTCTCTGCAGAATCTTACTGTGGTAGGACTGGGACTTGAGAACACTTTCCAGCAGAACAATGGAGAGGGGTGGAGGGGCAGAAAATTTGCCTGTTTAGGCACTCTATGCCTTCACTTCTGATTTTGAGAATGAAAAAAAACATTATTATCTTTGCTATTCTAAAGAAATAACACTACAATACAAAGAAAAATACTGAAAATAAAATAGCAATCTGAAACACCCCAATGATTTCTAATATCTGAAGCTGTTGACCTCAGTTATGCTTTCTAGGCTCAACTATTCCTTACCGACAAATAAGAAATAAAAAACATATCTATTGAAACAAAAAAAAAAAGCAAGATTTTAGCCTACTGTCAAGGCAGAAGTAAGAAGTGAATTGACCATTCTACAGCTACTCTAACAATTCCTACAGCAATCACTTTTGTAATCATCCTTTAAAACTGTTCATTGGGAACCCCACAAATGCCTTAGAGCGGTTGCATTTTGACTTAAAAGCTGATGAATCAAAGTTAGCTAACAATGCACGAGTGACAAGTATGGAGTAAAGCTTTTCCTTGTTACAAATGAATGTTTTTATATAACAAATTAACAGATAGAAAGTTTGTTAAAATCATCCTAAAGTTCCTAGACAATTAAAACTAGCCTCATTACACAAAAGGACTGTTCACCCCTCATGCAATTCTAAGGATATGTTTACATGGAACTTAATATATATTTATGGTCATTACTTTGTTGCATAATCCAGCACTGTTGGAACATTGGCTAAAGCTTTGTCAGATGAAGAAAAGGCAGATCATTTTATAGCTACCACACACAAAATAAAAGTTAGAAAAAGCTTTGATGCCTGCCTGGAATAACACAAGACCATTAGTGAATAAAATCCTATTAGAAACATCAGATCCTGGGGATTATCCATAATTGCTTAGCAGTTTTATTGAAAAGTAAGCCAGAACCAAGTTCAATCAAAACTCTATTTGAGAATGTCACCTATATTTAGATTTAAAGGCAGGAAATAACACAAAACCTGTCAGGAGAGCAAAAAACTGTCTTTTTTCAATGTTGCTAACATTCTTTGGCAAGTCACACATTAGATTTTTCCTTACAAAGTATTTCTGCCTTCACTCTCTCCTTACCAAATGCTTTCCCTTGAATAAGCTCAACCAGGAGTGAAGAAGACATTCAAAGCATTACCTCTCTTTTCTTTACAGCTTCCAAGCTCCTCTGTGACCAGTGACCATACATCTCCTTACATCTTAGTGCATTGATTGGTATGGAACTATTCCAAATATTTTAAAATGTTTAGGGTAGAAAATAATGTTTGAAAACTGAGACATTAATTGTGAGCTTCCTTTTGAAACACAAGCATGTGTTTCCATTATGACTGCTCGTAGCTAAGAGTTGGGTGATTGGCATGTAGTGGCAAACTGATACACCAACAGCCCCAGACACCCCAGTTTTATCCTCTAGATTTTACATCCTCTTAACGTTCTAATTAGTCCATATCACATAGACCACATATATGAAGCATCTATGTCTTTGCTATACCAAGGCATTCCTTAGTCATGAATAATATTCTTTGCTTTTCTTACCTACTTTCTGAGAGATTTCTCTGATTTCTAAGATCCAAATAGCTTATTTGACACTGGCCAATTCAGGGACAGTCAGTAAACTGCATACAGCACACTGCAAGGCATGCCACAGCTTAGGGGTTTTGATTCTTTTCACATGCAAATACATGACTATACTTAAAATAACTATCACCAGTATAAGCACTATCCACTGAGTCTTTCATGCAGACTCAGTTTAAATGTAAAACAAAATGCAGAAAAATAAAATAATAAAAGGCCACTTACATTAGCATTTTTTGCACTAAAAAAAATAAAATAAAAACCAAAACAGCTTGAAAATCTGATGCTTCCTACCACAACAATGTTAGATTTTTACAACAAGGTTTTGTGAGAATTTTCTCATCGGAAAAACTTCCTGCTAGTATCACTCACTCTCCCATAGCTGCTTCATTGATAGCACTGGAGCTATTCCAAATGCTCTTTATTACTTCAGGTAAACAAAGGTGTCAGAAGTGGGTTCATAGATAAAATCATACGAAACAAACAAAAAAACTCGTGAAAGCTTAAGTAGAAATAGATAAGTGAAACAGAATCAGTGTGGAAGATACTCATGACTTTCTGAAGACAGCACACTGAAGGTGAAATGTTTCAATTGGAACTTTTCTAGCATATGAATGCCAATAGCTAGAGCAAAGTCTTTGGCTAACTCTTTTGAAGGTTATTTCAAATCAGATTGAGTGTGGCTACAGATTCTAATCCCACAGCCCTGTACAGAAAATGGTTTAACTGTCTTTCTGCCCTACAACTGTTTGCAACCAAATATTAGATCTCTAAAAGTTCTGAAAGAGCATCTAGTTTACCAGTAAAAATTCATTGTCTTAGACTCTGACACACTGACAATTTTTTTTGTATAATTCCCATGAATTTGAAATTCATATTTTTGATATATGAATATTATGTGTTGAGTTTTAGTGGCACCTTTTTTTAATACTTTCTTAGCAAGATAAATATGTAACACAGACAAAAATGTAACACATACCTCGAAAGTGACAGGTATATTGCGCTTCAAAGCAATTTCAAACACTACGCTGATCTCAGATTTGTTTGCATCTTTATCTTCTTCTGATTCTTTTCCTGTTTCTCCATTCTGAAAATGATGCATACATAATCATACTACAATTCTTAGATCAACAAGAAGATCAACAAAATATTATATCATCCTCCCTCCCATTTCTCAAAGACTTTTGAAGTCTCCCATCAGGCTGTAAATCAGCATTTGTACATCCATCTCAGCACCCCATTATCAGACATCTGCTGAAGTCATATATATTGTGCTTGTGCTTCATAACAAAGGAACACATACACCTTAATTTATAAATTAATTATAAACAGCAATTATGGAAGTTAGTCTTATTAATGACATGGATAACAGTTGTCTGAGTACACAGACACATCCTCAAACATGAGGATCAAACAGATGCTTTGACACATTTCTCGGGCTCTCTGTGGGTACCCCTTCTAAGCAAGGAGGAACTCTGTGCTTGTTGGCAAGTACAGAAGACTGTACTTCTCTCAGAAGAAATTCAGTCAATCACCCCCTCACTCTGACTGGGTCACCAGGTTACAGGTGTCCTCAGCAGGTCCAGCTGCTTAATGGCCCCTCCATCAACTTCCCTCTGGGAGTTATGACCAGTGTGAAATGGTAGTGACAGAGAACAGCTTGCTCAACACAGAACATTATTTATTTATCCATAGGAACATAACAAACAGAGAGGCAAAGAGATAAAAAAACAAAAGACACATGAAACATTATTCTGCCTAAAATTCAGATTTGCTTTACTCTTCAGGTAAATCTAAATTTTCTCACATAGTCATTAGCACCAGGATCAGTCAGAGTTTTGCCTTTTGCAGCTACTGCCTTTGGTGTTTGTCCCCCAGGTCACATTTCCTCAGTTCTCAGAAGCTTCACTTCCAGCTATTTTCAAACTGCAAAGCTCTGAAATACTTCAAACTGGGATCTCTCAACAACCATGTAACCTTGGCCAGACTCCTAATTTTTTATTAGTGGAGGTAAACATCAAAGACACTTGGGCTGAATTAGGTGGATTCCTGCAGAGCTCCCATCTTACATAACAAAGTCTGATCTAAATCTTCAGCCACCAGCATAGCTACAAAATCCAGATACCACAGTTCTAAAACAACATCAAAAAAGCACTAGGTTCTTCACATTACAATGAAATTGATCCATCTTTTATCTACCTTTTTTAACTCTTAATATATTAATCTTTAAGATAACACAGGGCCAAAAATCCAGCACTCAGCTAGAGCATGCAGACACGAAACACCCTTTGCCTCATGAAATTGTTGCAAAACTTTTGATTCTGAAAAAAGCCATTTACATGCCTGATATTGATCTGGAGCTAAATACAAATGAAAATATTATAAAGTTTATAGAACCTCCAGAAAAAAAAAAAAACAAACGGGTGCTGTGCAAATAACAAGGGTAGTTACAATGAAATTATGTAGGACCTCTAGCTCATTTCATATAATGAAATTAAAGTATCACTGAAATGAAGAATGTAGATCATTACTTACAGGACAAGCAAAGCATTGATTAGTTTCACTGACAAAGATTAGCAGAGTTAAAAGAACAATATTTAAAAGTAAAAAAAAAAAATTGGGGATATAAAGAATGGGATGCTACTATTCTGTAAAAAACCTTAGTTAGAATATTACTTGATATTGTATTCAATTAAATTTGTGCTTTATAAAGGACACTGATAATCTAAAAAGCTGGCAAAAAATAGCCCAGAGAGCAAACTACTGATTAGAAAAAAACAACTTTGCACTGACACTATGAAAACAATCAGTTCTACAAAAAATTCAAAAATACTTAAGAATAATCTCTAAATATATATGTGGGAGAGATTTTTGATTTCTGTTGGTTACATTTAGCAAACTTAAGAAAACACCAATTAAATAGAAAATGAAGCTAAATTAATTCTAAAATAAATACCTCACAAATTATCCTTGAAATTGAGAATAATCAAACAGTGGCATAATTTACATTAAATGACATAACGCCCACTGGACTGTCAGCAAGCCTTCAAGCCAAGAATGTTTAGATTTTCTAGTTGTACTCTAGTTTAACCAGATATGTATAGTCTAATCTAGAAACTATGGTTTAAATTTTCATGATCAATACAAACATCTGTCCAGAAAATCCCTCATTGTCCCTTCTGCCCCTACAATTTAACTCCCTGCATATTTTTTCCACCAAACATAGTAGAGAACCTAAAAGTGAGTGGAGAAAAGGGAGGATCAAAGTTCAGACATTAGTACTGAGCAATAAAGTTTCAAGCCTTAGGAAGATAAAATATGTTCAGGAGTGTCTCAGACACTTTGGATTTAAATTTGATCCTCATTCCCACAACTGACACTTTAATTGTAAGGCCTTTCTTAGCCTCACATCTATGAGACAGCAGAGGTGCTTTGGCAGACACACAATAGCTCTTTGTGAGAGCACATTCACCAGCAGCCCTGCCCTGTTGGCTGATTGCTTCTTGCTTCTGCTCACCTTATGCTCTTCTACACATTTGCCCAATTAGGTATTAAGGTGGAAATACTCCATTTCAGTGGTTTAATATGGATAAAAGATTTTATCCTTTATTAAGTTTTTCTAATAAAAAGGAAAAAAAAGACAGCTTGAAATGGAAGAAGAATACACAGAAGGCTGGGCTGAGTTAAGGATGGCCATGAAGGCCAAAAGATAGACTAAGTAAGTAACTACTGTGCTATGTTCCATGGATCCCATTCCAGGCAAGTTCACTGAGTTACTGATGGCATTACTAGATGGGTCCCAGCAGGTCTGTCCTTCCTCCCTCAGCAGCACACTGTCAGGGAGTGGGGAAGAAAGAGGCTCAAGCTCATAATGGATTTGAGGCCAGCCAGGGTATGATGTGCACTGGCTCTGACCCATGCCCGATGTTTGAGGAGCAATGAATCAATCATCTTCCACAGATAGCCAAGCTGGCCAGTTTTGCTGAAGGAAATAGAATTTTACTAAGATGGACCATGTCCCACGGTGAAAGCACACCCCACCACTGCATGGTGCCCTGTGTGCACTTCTCATGGGCAGCAGCAGGGAGGAGCCTGAACCCTGGCACCAAGCAGCCCTTAAACTCTATTTCAACCAGTCTCCAATTCTCTGGAGAGCTACACTCAGCTCTACACAGTGCAACACTTTGTACTCTCTCCAGCATGATCTCGGCAAAGTGTGACCTCCAGCCTTCTCCAGCCACCTACAGCTCTAACCCATGAAGTGACAGAGGTGTTGTTCATGGCTAACCTGCAACCAGTGCCCCTTAACCTCAGCATAAGCAAGCCACAGAGATTTACTTGACTGAGAATTCAATTTAGTCTCCTGCAAACACACACCTGCTGTTGAGAACCTACAGTATCCCAAGTGGTTTTCAGCTACTCCCAGAGGTCTTGCAAGTTTTTGGCTTCTTTGAGTGGGAAATGTTATTAAATTTTTGCTTTCAATTTAGAGAGATTATTCTGAGAATAATTTTTCTGTTCTGTATTTTTTAAAATATGACACATTTTAATTTTTAAGCAGCAATATACGCTGCTTAAAGACATAGCAGTGAAAAAGCAAGTTATTTAAAAAAAAAAAAAGGTTTTCCTGAAGCACAGACCTGAGGTAATTTTTCTGGAATAGGTTCATTCTGAAGAGCTTGAAGGGCCTTCATTGCAGCATTATGTCTAGCAGCTTGACGAGTCTTTCCTTCACCAAAAAACTCACTGTTGCCAACAGTTAACTGGACATAGAAAATTTTAGGCACTGGGCAGTGATACCTGCAAGGAAGTCATGAAAAGAAAACAACAATACAAGTTAGTTTACAAGTTTACAAGTTACATTATCTTTTCTCCCAGAATAAGATTCAGGACTCAAATGCATGGACTGTTCCTCAGCAAGGCAGTTGGTAACTCTGACAGCCGCTCCTATGTGCAAACCAGCTCCTCACCTACATTTGTGGAGATCTACAACAAGCTCTTCTGTTTATCAGCCCAACAGCCTAGCTCTGCTCTCTCTTGGTTTGAGTCTTGAGAAGATGAAACCTAAGGAGAATCAAAAACTCCAGTGGAAGTCCTGCCTGGGAAACAACTCCTGTCCCACAGACAAATGGCATGGAGAAAGAAGGACTGTTACATTGTTCATATGAAACTTGTCATCACAGCTCAGCTCTAAGTGACAACAAAGTCAGATGACAGAGAATACATCTAGCAGAAATGGATCCTCACTTGACAAATAACTTGTTCATATTTCACAGCAATGTAAGAAACCCCAGGATTCCAGGATTCCAAAAGCATGGACAAAAGCAAGGTCCATCACAACAAAACTAGACTGACTCAACCCAGATTCAGTCAAACACAATACTCTATTTTCCTTATTTCCCTTAAAGGATCCTTTTTAAAGTGTGCTCTCTCCATTTTCATCTGAGGACATGGATGGAAACTTTTGAATATTACAACTTTCTGAATTTTCATTAATAAATGTAACCCAGTCATTCCAACTGTAAAACAAAATACAAAGTTGACCAGAGAGCAGCTCACTTCAGAAGCAGACAAGTGTGAGCAAGTACTCTGGCCTCAATGTCCCTAAACTTTGTGCCTAACTCTAAAACTACATTTATACGGCAAGAACCAAGCATAACACTGGCTCAAATATACCTCTGGCTATAGGGCCTTGGAGGAGTGAGCTAAGTTGCATCTATGACATGCAAAAAGTGCGTATTTGCTTTCTTGTTTACAGTTTAACACTGTTTACAGTTTAACACATTTATTGAGAATTATTAAGGCCTGGAATACTTTTGCTTATGTAACCTTTTCATAAAATTATATAACTCCAGCTGGAAAGGCTTCTGGAGATTATCTGGTCCAAAGCAGCGTCCAGAACATGGTCAAGAGCTGAAGCTAGACTGCCTTGTCCAAGGTATTGTGGAGGTCTCCAAGGATGAAGATTCCACAATATCTCTGGATGACCTGTTCTAGCGTCAGACCACACTTTCTGGAAAACTATTACAAAGTTCCTACATGCCTAATGGAATTCAAACACTTGGCACTGATATTGTTGCAGATTTGCAGATGGAGCAAAGCTTCCTGCCAATGCCAAAAATTACCAGTTTCCATCTCTTGCCATCACAGGACTCCCTCCCAGTTTCCCAGCCCAACCAGCAGTGACTCTCCCTGCTTCTCCTTTGGTATGGCTGGGAATTCATGCTCTTGTACTTGCAGGGTCTTAGAGAGGATCCAAGTGATCTCTCACTCATTAGATCTAGTGATGTCAGCAGTTTGTTGACATCTTCCTGCATCTTCTTTATTGGCAACACAAATCCTCAGACATGACACACGTCCTGCAGACAAGACCACAATCTCTACAGCCTGGCTAGAGCTCTGGAGCTAGCTCTGACTCAAGGTCTCTGATGTAACAGGAGAGCTGCTCCAGATGGTGCTAGGAACTGTGCCAGATAGTGCATCACCAGCTCTGCTGAGCACAACCTCATCCTCAGCAGAGTTTCCAACTCCCTTCTGCATGTCCTGCTGTGCAATCTGCTGTGCCTGCTGGCTCTCTCTGGGAGCAGTGCTCTGGGCCCTGCACTTACATGTGTTCTTCCCCAGTACCTGCTGAGAGGGTGCTTGACCCTCTCTAATCAGATGACTGGAAGGAAAGTTCAATGCAGCTTTTGACCAGGAGCAGCTGGCAAAGCTTACTGGCAGCTGCTAGAGCTTACCAGAAGCCAGAGCCTCCTGCAGTTCTCTTTTCCCTGCAGCAACAGGTACTCTCAAGTTCCTTGAAGAGTTCCAGGAATCTTCCCACCATCCCAGAAGATGCAGAACTGGAAATGGCTGCGTGTGTTGGCTGCTGCTTAGCACAAGACAAGCTGTGTCATGCAAAAGCAGTAGGTACCTTGATAGCATGTCCCACCTCATTACTTCACAATCCTCTTTAAAGAGAAAAAAAATGAGGTAGTGCTGTTAGCAACTACCTAGATTTAGGGAAAATACAATATCCATCAGAAGTTCCTGTTTCCTGTTGAGTTAGTAGACCTACCTTTGTCCCCACTGCCTGCAAAGGAGGAAAGCACATGAACTTAATCCACTTTATAAACTCAAATCCCACAACAAGCCTTCTCTTTTTCCCTCTCCCCTCCCCACCTTTTCATTTAAAGAGTGTTTAGGGAGCTATTTATGTGATAATAAGGAAAAATGATATTCAGCCTGTGGCTCTAGAGCCTCATGCAGCTCTTTGGCATTGCCAGAATGATTAGGCTTTTACATGGTTTTGATTAAATTTTTCTTGCTCTCCTTGGCCTCAAGCAGAGTTGTAACACAGCACTGATAATACGAGCATTGCCAGGAAAGAGCAAAGGAACACCTGAAATGCTCAGAAAATGAATGAAATCTGTGAGGCTACTGGCTTCTCTACAACAAGGAGCATGTCAAAGGAAAAAACATGTTCCTCTTTTCAGTGAGGACAGAGACTGCATTAACAAAAGCCTCAAAAGCAATCATAGTATTGCAGTCTGCAAGTACAGTGTGACAACTAAACTGAGTTTTAATAATGAATGATTCTGTATCCTAAAGATGTACATAAGAACAAGCCATGCAAAGGCAAAGTTCTGTATCTGCCATTGATCATTAACAAACCTTCCTAGTATACTATATATGAGTTATCAGAAAAGGCTGAAAGCATTAGCAATCTTTGGAATATTTATACAGAATTTAGTGATTATTCTGCAATCATGTAACAGCACAATATTTTTCATCATAAGAACATCTACTCATCAGCTCCGTCCTCTGTCCTATTCCTCAGTCCTCTGTCACTCCATTCAGCCACAGAACTGAAATAGTCAGGATTTCAAACAGTAACACCTCACATATGGACTCATTAGGTCTCAAAAAGTTTTTTAATTATCTTCATTTAGTAAATATGCATCTTCCTGCATTCTACATGGCAGCTACAAATGCTAGGGTTTTCCTTGGAGAAAATTCTTACGTAAAAGAGATTTTCAGATGATACTGGCACACTCCTCAGAATATAAGCTGACCAACACAGCCAAATGACAGAAGATTGTAAGACTAGAAGACAACAGAACAGCATGTGAAATGATACATTCAGTTGGAAGAAAACAAAGTGTGATAACAGATAATACACAATCAGTCACATATAACCTATAAAAACAAGTTCATTTTCATCTGGCTGTTTTGGACTTTTGAGATTCTTAAAAAGGTTCTTCAAATAAGAGGTCTGGAAAGCAGGTTCCCTTTATTCCCTTTAAGTTCACAGCATCCAAAATCTACTTTTTAGCTAATGCCACTAGAATAGTCAACCTGAAAAAGGATATTTGCTCTATGAATGTGACCTTGATGTCAAGTTTCAGCAATGAGTAAATATTTACAACTAGTTATAAACCCCTAAAAATAGGGGTTCATAACAGAAATGCTGACAGACCTCAACTAAGTTGGTGTGAGTGGGCGCCACTATAATTAAATAAATCACCAAGGTCTGCTGACAATTAGAAAACTCATTTTGGTTTGCCACAGAGACAAACAAAAATTCTGTTCATTATAATTTTACTGGAATATGATGTCATAACATGTAAGCATACTGAAACAATCTGCTGCTTTTCTAGCCAAAATATTAATTGCATACTAAGGAGCCCTTGGGGCCTCTTCCTTTTTGGCCATCAAATCCACACACACAAAGAAAAATAAAGTATTAGTTATGTGTTCATACTGCATTTCCTGCATTTCTCTGGATTCCTCAGTGGCATAAATGTTTTTGATAAATATTGTTACCTTCTTCTTAGAAAGGGAAAAAAAGCAAGTGCACGATGCAGCTCACAGAAACCAGGAAGTTTATTTAGATTTAGCCTCATGCTAAAACGTCAGTGAAGTTTTCTCTAATTTCTAATGGTCAACATATTCTTAAACTAAGTGAAAAAGAACAAGTAAACACAATTACTTCTCCACTACACAAGTGTTACAGGAAGTATTACCCTATTCCCATTCCATAATATTAGCAAAGTGAAGAGGAACTGGGACCATATTTCAGTGGCCAAGATAAAGACCACTAAAATATGAGCTACAACACAGAATGGGACAGTCATTCTTCAGATGCCAGCTCTGTTGAAAGGGTCACTCTCTGCACTTTTTCAGCCTGGCTCCTTTTTCATAAGAAGTCAATCAAACTGGCAGCCCTGCTGGCACTGTTTAATCAGGAGAATAGCTGTGAGCTTTGTGAGCAGAGGGATAGAGAGCCACAGACCATGCAGGGGAGTAGGAAAGAGCATTTGCTGTGAACAACATTTTCTCTGAAACATTTGAAATTTCTCTAGGGGAGCAAGTTGCTTCGTGCAGCTGTTCCCTGGCTATATCCTATTTTCCTAAGCAGTCCATTAGCCACGTGCATTTCTTACAGATGTGAGTTCTATGGTTTGAAGAAGGAAACATCCAGTATAGTCACTTTTGTCTCCACACAGTGAACCTTCTGGTTCTTTCAGCAGATCCACAACAACACCTGGGAACAAAGAGGCTCTCTTTTCCAAGTACCCCTTTTGAGAGCTACAGTCCATTATTCTTGAACTGTGTCTACTAGAGACTAGGCTGATCAAGCAGTCTATAGATGAAGCCTTGTTGCTTAGTTCCAGGAAGGATTTTGCTCACAGGCTCTTGTCCTGCTGGGGGACTTAACCACCCTGACATCTGCTGGGAAAGTAGCAGGGTGAGCTGTAGGCAATCCAGGAGACTTTTGGAATGCATGCAGGATAACTTCTTCACCAGCCTGATTAAACAGAGAATTTAGGGTGAAAAAGAGAATATATCACCCCTAGAAGGAGGATCTGGTAACTTGGGAGGACTATAAGGATGTTGCAAGGTCATCTAGGAAGAAAATTGGAAGGGCCAAAGCCCAACTAGGACTTGATTTAGCTGCTATAGTTTAAGACAACAAAAAAAGTTTCTATAAATACACTGCCAGCAAAAGGAAGGCCTTCAGCATTTGTTAAATGCAGAGAGTAGTGATAGGGGATGAGGAAAAGGCAGAGATACTGAATGCCTTCTTTGCCTCGGTCTTTAATATCAAGACCAGCTGTCCTCAGAATACCCAGGCCTCAGAGCTAGCAGTTGGTGATGGGGAGCTGAGTAAAGCCCTCGTAGATGAGGAGGAGATGGTTAGTGACCTGCTATGCTGACTAAACACCCACAAGACTATGGGCACAGATGGGATCTACCCCAGAGTCATGGAGGAACTGGTGAATTCCAAAAGATTCCCTCTAATCTAAAAGCAATTCTGGTCAACTGATGAAGTTCCAGCTGATTGGAAATTAGCAAATGTAACACCCATCTACAAGAAGTGTTGGAAGGATGATCTGGGGAACAACAGGCTTGTCAGCCTGACCTCAGTTCCAGGCAAGGTTATGAAAAAGATCATCCAGGGTGACATTGCATAGCACATACAAGACAAGAGGATCAAGACCAGCCAAAATGGATTTACAAAAGGAAAGCCCTGCTTGACCAGCCTGATCTCCACCTGTGACAAAGTGGCTCACCTTAGTGGATGAGAGAAAGGCTGTGGATGTCATCTACCCGGATTTCAGTAAAGCCTTTGACACTATTTCCTACACCATCCTCCTAGAAAAACTGTCTTCTTGCAGCATGGATGGGTGGACTCTCTGATGGCTAAAACCTGGCTGGATGGCTGGGCCAGAGAGTTGTAGTGAATGGAGCTAAATCCAGTTGGCAGCCAGTTGCTAGTGGTGCTCTCCAAGGCACGGTTTTGGGGCTGGTTCTGTTTAATCTCTTTACTGATGATCTGGATGTAGCGACTGAGTGCAGTAAATTTGCCAATGACACTCAGCTGGGTGTGGCTCTGCTGGAGGGTAGGAAGGCTCTGCAGAGAGACCTGCACAGACAATCAGTGGGCTAAGGATGACTGCATGAGGTTCACTAAGGCAAAGGGCCGAGTCCTGCACTCACAACTACCCCATGCAGCACTACGGGCTGCAGCAGGAGCTGCTCAGCAGAAAGGGACTTGGCAGTGCTGGTTGACAGCTGGCTGAATAAGAGCCAGCAGAATGTCCAGGTGCCCAAGAAGGCCAATGGCATCTGCATCAACAGCGCAACCAGCAGGACTAGGGAAGCCCCTGTACTCAGCATTGGTGAGGCCGTACCCCAAGTACTGCTTTCAGCTTAGGGTCCCTCAGTTTGAGGAGCTGAAGCATGTCCAGTGAAGCACAACAAGGTTCATGAAAGGTCTAGAAAATGTTTTCTTGTGAGGAACAGCCAAGGGAGCTGAGTTTGTTTAGACTCAAGAAGAGGAAATGGCTTTAAACTGAGACAGAGGCAATCGGGATTGGATGTTAGAAAAAAAAAATCATGATCAGGGTGGTGAGGTATTGGAATAGGTTGCCCAGGGAGGTGGTGGAGTGACCATCCCTGGAGGTGTTCAAGAGGCACTGGATGTTGGGGTTTAGTGGTATAAGAGTGGTAGTGGTGCACTGATATTGTACTTGATGATCTTAAAGGTTTCTTCCCACCTTGATGATTCTACTTTATGATTCCTGAATGAAGTAATAGACAGCCCTACCACAGGGGATGTGATACTGGATCTGTTGGTCACCAGTGCAAGCAAGCTAATGAGGGACATCAAGACTGGAGGCAGCCTGGGCTACAGTGGCCAGTGAACTTGGTGTAGTTCCAGTCCTGAGGGATATGGGTCAGATAAAGAGTAAACTCAGGCTCCTGAATCTTAGGAAAGCTAACTTCCATATATTCAAGGAGATAATCAATAGGGTCTCTTGTGAGACTGCCCTCAGGGACAAGAGAGCAGAACAGAGCTGGCAGATCTTTAGTGAAGTCTTCCATGGAGCACAAGAGCTAGCAATTCCCAGGAACAAGAAATTGGTCAAGAAAAACAAGAGATCTGTGTGGTTTCTTTCTCTTTAGCCAAACTAAAGAGAGAGAAGCAAATGCAGAGGCATGGAAACGAGGACAGGTAACCTGGGAAGAGTATAGAGATGAAGCACAGTTGTACAGGGATGGGGAGAGGAGGGCCAAATTGAGGCTGGAACTGAACCTGGCAAGGGAGGTAAAGAATAACAAGAGGGGCATCTACAAGTATGTTAACCAGAAAAGGAAGGTCAAAGAAAGTGCTCCCTGCTGAAAAACAGTGCTGGAAAACTGGTAACAACAAGTGAAGAGAAGACTGAGGTACTCAACAGCTTTTTTTGCCAGTCTTCAATGACAACCTCTCTCACACCACCAAAGTCCCTATTGTAAGGAAAGGTCAGATTCATGACCACCTGAGGAACCTGAATATAAACAAGTTTCTGGGACCTGATGGGCTGCAAGAGAGTCCTGAGGAGAATAAGTGGATTTAGTCGCCAAGCCACTCTCCACAATATTCCACTCTCTAAACTGGAAAGAACCACATCTGATGAATGGACTGTTAGATGGATAAGAAAGTGTTTGGACAGTGCAGCACGAATGTAGCAGTTAGTGTCCCTGTCCTGATGGACATCAGTGACAAGTGGTGTTCCTGAAGGATCTGTATTGGGACTGGTGTTATTTAATATCTACATTTATAACATAGACAAAGGGATCAACTGCACCCTCAGCCAGTTTGTACATGACACCAAGCTGAGTGGGGAGGTTGTCACACCTGAGGGATGGGATGCCATTCAGAGGAACCTGGGCAAGCTCAATAAATGGGCCCATAGGAATCTCATGAGATTTAACAAGACCAAGTGCACAGTGCTGCACCCAGGTAAAGGTGATCCCTGGTATCAGCACAGACTGGGGGATGAACAGATTGAGAACAGCTCTCCCAAGAAGGACTGGAGGGTGCTGGTGTGTGAGAGGCTGGACATGAGTAGGAAATTCTTTACTGTGAGGGTGGTGAGGCACTGGAACAGGTTGCATGGAGCAACCTGGTGTAGGTGGAAGGTGTTCCCACCTATGGCAGGGAGTTGGAACAAGATGATCTTTGAGATCCCTTCCAACCTAAACAATTCTATGATTCTATGATTAATTACTCTGACTGTTCTCTTCTAGCTTACTTTCACATCCTCCAAAAACATTTTTAATGTAAAGTGAGCAAGGCACACACTGTGTATCATTTTTAGCCACAGACATCCCTTATTTGAATGCTGACCTCCTCCCAGCTACCTAGATGTGAATTAAAAGAAGAAAACTCATTATTATTATTATTATTATTATTATTATTATTATTATTATTATTATTATTATTAATTCAAAGGCTGGTGCTAAATCATAAGTCAAATCTTTTAAAACTTTAAATGAATTTAATTAATTCTGAATGATTGAGTATTTTTTCTCTATTTAGTATTTGCTATGGTCATTTATGAAACCAATTTTGACCTCGTTATAGAAAATCCCTAAGCAAAAGAATGTTTAAATGACTATGTAAGAATTGTAAAGAAAACCATGTGATGGAAACATATTATTAACAGAAAGACATTCAAAAGCATCTGTCCATTTTTTTTAAAAATAGTCAGAAAACATAACAAAGATGCTTTCCATTTTAAAACATAGAAATGCCTTCTCTATTTCAAATGAAAGAATGCAAGAAAATCCCACATTAAGCAGTCAAGATCCATGAGTTGCAGGCAACTGCATAATGTAATCCTCCTTATCTGTTAAGGTCTATTAGAAAACAAATGAGATTACTTGCTTCTGCTGGGAGGATGATCTAGAAGCTGAGTTGATATTTAGGAATCTCCTACTGTTCACCTTGGCTATACTTTCACGAACATTATTTTGTTTTGTGTCAATACTGTCCTATAACTTATATAGTTTATTTATTTTTCAGTTGTTTACCCTCCAAGATGAGCTTTCCTATTCCCTGTCAGCCTTTGCTTTGAAAGGGAACATGTTAAAGTATATCAGAACTTTTCTGTATAAAAGGCTACCCACTGTCTTGATCATCCTTCACAGCCCTTCCCCATACTTGCTCCCGCTGTGAAATACAAAAGCCAAGAATGATAGACCACATATCAATAAAAGGCAAACAGTGTTCTGTATAATAGGAATACTTATGTATCTATGCCAGAAATATCTTGCTCAACACATCTTAAAAATCACATTTTCCTCTCCACTAATTCAACCACATTAGTTCTTCTCAGATTCTCTTGCAAATACTTAATAATATAACACTTCTGTTCTGTGGTTTTCAACTGAATAACCCTCAGGTGACAACAGAGTTAGTACTACTAGTGCCTCTGTTATTAGTCTTCCATTTTAGACTGGAAAGTCTAGTCTTGTTGCATTTCTAATACATCAGTCCTCTCTATCACCCAAGTCTTCCTGCCTATCTTGACCTTTCTGTGTATCAATGATGCCTTCTACATCTCATCAACATTTTCCTACTTCTTAAATGTGCAAACACATTTAACAAAAATAGCTTAATAGGTTGATTCTAAAACTGGAAGAACTCTACCTAATAATCTTCCTCTTAGCTTGACTTTTAATACTGCTGATTATTCTTCTTTTCTTTCCCCCTCTGCATTTCTTACACAAATCCCCTTCTCCTTCAGTTTAATGAAAACATTATCCTTATCTAATGCAATAAAATGCTTAACTGAATCCCACAAATATAAGATTTACTTTACTCTCTTTACCTAAAAAATGAGTTGGCACATAACATGTAAGGTTAACACATTAGTCATACACAATCCACCTTTAATACACAGTAATTTCAAGTTGAGTTTTATACCTTTCTGTCTGTCTTTATTTATACTTTCTTTTAAACTTTGTTATGAGTCTGGGAATTTTTCATGAAGCTAATGATAATTCCCTTTTCTATTTTTTTTTCTTTTCCTGAGCTAGAGGCTATGTATTTCCTTCAAGCAGTATGAGTAACTTAGTAAGAAAAAGAATTTACTCATATTTCCACGATCACAATATCGAAACATTCCTGAGTGAAAAACAAGAGGGAGGAGGATTCAGTTTAACATAACATTAACTAATCTGGAATCTTCCCAGCAGAATTTGTGATGACAAGACAATAATATTGCCACATCACTGTTTCTCCGAATTCCAAGTTGCTCAACAGACATTTGACTGAAATAAATAGTTCAATATTTACTCTCTGCATTTATCACTACTTTGTTTACCATTTATAGCAAATATGTACAACAAGAAGTAAAAAAATAAAACTGTTGCTCATTACAAGTAATTAGAAGAAACCAACAGAAAGCTATAGGCACTTTAAGTTTAGGAGTTAGAACCATCATGGATTAAGCTGACAAGTAACAGAGCAAACATACTGAATTAGCTGTGGAGCACTACTTTCAGAGTAATTTCAAATCTCTGCTTCCAGTATGATTGCTCTCTGTCCTTCAACTGAAACCCCTGAAGTTAAGATGAAGCACTTGTCAAAGTTCCAGAAGGGTCTCAAAACCAGCCCAAGTATTCTCTCTTAAAGAGAAACTGGTGCAAAAGATATGTAAGGAGAAAAAAAAAAAAAAAAACAAACTAACAAAAAAGGCTAAGAAGAAGTAATAGGGAAAAAAACGGGAAAAATTATTATGAGAAAAACCTCCCAAAGTACTGTATACTGAAGACTAAGGTAGAAAAAACAAGTGAAAATCAACAGAATCAATATGAGAAAATGGAACAAAATTTTATGATCCTCTGAAGAAGTATTTTTACCTATCAACTGAATAACTAAGCAATGAAAATGGTCTACAAAATGTCAATTTATTATTGACTGTAAAAATAGCACAAATAATATAGGAATATAACAAGAATACTGCCTCCAGAGTTAAAGACATTGGAAAATGTCAAGTGGACAGTGCTGAAATGGAGCTGGGGGCTGGGGGAAGGAAAAGATAAATACCAGGAACAAGAAAATATTCTTTTCTGTGACACAAAATCAAGTATAATAAGAACAAAAGGGAAAAACATAATGAAGCTGTGATGTACACTGTATATTTCAGAGGTTAAAGCAGACATCCAGAAGACAAACATCTCATACTCTTATCTACTTCAACTCATAAAATTTCCCATGAACTGTATTACTCACTAATCTTTACAAGTATGCAGAGTGGTTACTGAGAATGCTGTCCAAATAGCCATTACAGTAAAAGAACATAAACAATGCTGCATATCTGACTGCAGAATCATTTTCTTTTTACATAAGAAACTCATGTCAAAAAAAAAAAAAATCATGTCACTTGCCAGCCTAGACACGAAGTAAGTGAGAGAATGAAGTATCTCACTTATTTCATTTTATCATATACTTATGCCAGTAATGTAATACTTATAAAAGTGTTACTAGTAAAAACATTTCAGGGCTAGGAGTTCACAGGAATTAATTAACCTGAAAGAGGAAGACGGTCCACAGAGGAAGAAGGCTCAAGAAAGCTCACAAAGTGATTCTCACCATTCAAATAATTAGTGTGTACTGTTCTACATTCTTTTCCCACTTTGAGGAATGTAAACATACAGGAATTAAATTGCATTATCATGAGTAAGAAATTTAACCTATCACTTTAAAACTGGAAATTGCAGGATTGAAAGCAAGAACAAGCTGAAAAAGCACACCTAATTCTGATTTAATAAGCCACTCCTCAGCAGATGAGTGCAGTTAATTGAAGATGCACACTCCCCTACCTTGCTAGTTATCAGCTCTGCAACCTCTAAAAATGGCCATGCATGGCCAGCTAAAGCTTCTATCCAGAAATCTTCTCCTCTGTGCCATCAGACTTGCAAAGAAAAGAAATGTGAGAGAGAGCTTGGTCAATTGCAAAGCGAGAATTGCCCTGCACATCATACCAGAATGCTGACAAAAAAGTGGATGGCCTTAAGAAGGAGGATTTATCTCCACCTGGAAGGCAAAAGGAAGGTGTCTCTTAATTAACCATAGAGAAGATTGTAAGGAGCCAAAAGGTGAGAAACCAAAAATTATTGGTGAAGCCTTTCAGTGCTTAGATTCCTTTCTACCGAAAAGCATAAAAAGTGCAGATTTCCTAGGGAAGAAGGCATAATATCCTTTAATATTCTTTTTTATTATTAAATATTATTTTTCAATCTTTTAATGGATTTACACCAGTGACTGACAAGAAAATAGCAAGTCACTGCTAATAAAAATGCATACATAATGCAATGAGACTGCCACAGTAGTGGTCACCAATGCACAATGACTGATCTCAGTAGGTCCAGTGAATAAAATTTAGTACTGAATATTAACAAAGAAAAAAAAGTAGATCACATTAGATCAGTACACTAAAACAGAAAGCTGCAGACTTTCTAAAAGGTAGGAAACATAAGAAAAGTTTACAAAATGGGGTGGAATTGTATTCTAGTAAACAGGAATTCAAAAGAAGTCTTGAAGGACAGAGATACCAAAGACTGTTAAAATGGAATCATAGAATTATTTAGGTTGGAAAAGACCTCTAAGACAATTGATTTCAACCATTAACCCAGCATGAACAAGTACACCACTAAACCATTTCATGAAGTGAAATTAAATCCCTCCTGCAGTGGTGACTGAAGCACTTCCCTGGACAGCCTGCTCTATTGCTTGACAACTCTTTTTGTAAAGAAATTCCTCATAGCACGTGAAATGGTTAGTACAATGGTTATTACAATGCTTGACTTAGCTAAACAAGGTCGGCATAGAGATTACCTTTACTGAAGGGAACCAAGGCTCTGCTGCTGATGTCCACCTCCTTGAGAATCCTCATTTCTGTTTCCCTGACACTAGTGTCACACTTGAATCTAAATAAATAATGTGATTAGATTCCACATTCTCCTCTGTCGTGGAACAGAACCTCAAAGCTAAATTTGGCTTGTTTTTGTCCAGAGATTATTTCCCTTTTAATCATAACACTGAGGGATTCAGCCCCATTTTAGTAAAACATTTAAGCCAAACAAATTTTGGTGCCAAAGTACCTGATGAGCACCTGTGAGTGCACCTATCCTTTCTGTGATGGTAAAAACCAACTTAAACTGGCATTCTTCTTTAAAATACCCTATAAAGACATGGAGATCTTTGGAAGATCCTGTGAACTGGCATTTCAGAAGAGATGTTGACTGTATTTTTCTTTGACAGACCACAGGCACCCACCAAAATCAATATAATAGACAAGATGTGAAGAGAAGCTATAACACAGTGATTGCTGGTGAAAAGTTCTGCCTTCAGATTGCACATATTCTGTTCCAAAAGAATCTTTAAAAACTTCTTTCACAATATTTAATACTTCCTCATTCTGCAGCAGAACTTTCATTTCAAAAGTGACAAAGGCCTTGTAGGGATAGAGTACAACTCCAGTCAGATCTTACAGAGTTATGAGCTGTTAAAAAAATTAGCTACTAGCCTTTCTGCTTGCTTCCCTCAGGAAAATTATGGCAACCTCTCAAAGTAAAGTTTGAGCTCTAAGAGCAGTTCACCTCTGTCATTACCAAAACAAGCAGGCAAAAGCAAGAGAATACATTTACTGGTAACCAATATTCAGGTTCTTGACACAGCAGAAAGGCCATAAGAAGAACGGAGGCCACACAAGCTTGTTTCCTTGAACTCACTATCTCACAGGTGTCCCATCTGAAATACCCTTAGTTCAGTGCAAGTACAGGAAAAAGATAAGGGAGAATAAAAAGCTAACTGTGTGGAAAGAACAAACACACCCAAAATATTCCTGCTCCTGGAGGAGCATTCTGAATCAGTGCTTGTTTTCATACATACCAACCAGACTAGTCTTCTGTCCATATCCTGAAAGTAAAGTTGGCTGTGTTAAAGGCAGGCTAGAGAAAGAACACCCAGTGAGTTGCAAAGCCAACAGACTGAAGCGATTCACAAGGTGCTAGGGCAGGCTGCTGGCTCTGAGGATCTTTGGATCAGAAGGTTTACAGGAAGTCTCTCAGGTGGAAGGGCAGTGTTGAAAGACAAACATTAGGAAACCAAAGATAAGGATTGTATTACCCCTCTTTATGTTTTCAGCCTCTGTAAGAACACAAAAAAATCACATCTGAAACTTGGGAGACACATCCGGAGCCAGATATATTTCCTCCAGACCAGAGAAAAATCTGAGGAAGTTAAAGACCCAAAATAAAGCACACTGTCCACGGAAGAAGCTTCAGGAGAATTAGTCAAAACATGAGCCAAGGGCCACAGAAGGCAAGGGCACCCTCTTAGCAGATAAGCAAGAAAGCAAGTGGTCTGGGAAAGTCACTATATCATGAAAAAAAAAGAATAAAAATATTAATTAAGAAAAGATTGAAGAATTAGGGATTAGGAGCTCCTTTACAAATAGGGCCAAGAGGTCACTGACAAAACTACTTCATCTTGAGCAAAGAGTGTTTAGAATGCTGCAATACTGTAAAATGCCATGCCTGATGCATCACATTATAGGCACAAAGAGCAATGAAGCATCTGGAATGCTCTACATTTAAGGTTAAAAAGATTTTAATGATACCAGGTAAGTGCATTGACTTGGAGAATGAAGAGACACTGTACTTGGAACACTAACCTCAAATCTTGCTCTCTATTCTGTCAACTTGATTTTCAGCCTACGTAACATTATTCTAACAGCTGTCAGCGTAATGTTGTAAATACACTTAAGAGTATATATGTTATTGATCCCTTCGAGGTTAAATGTAGCCATTAATGCAGTGGATGGTAGTGACAGGATGCATTTGTCGGAAGGATTACACGCACCCTGTGCCAGGACACCTCACCCAACCCCATTTTGTGTGCATTGTGCAAATTCATGATAACAGGGTGAGAGGACTGCAGAAAAATCAATCTTGGACAGAATTTAGTGGAAACTGTAGATTCCATAGCAGAATCTGGGTTTTCTGATGCAAGATACTCCATGTATTTTTAAGATTTAAAACACTGTAAAAATTAAACATTAGCTGTCAAAAATTTTACTGCAGGAATAAATATCCTCTGCCACTTAAGGAATCTTATTTTGTTTTAAGCCAACCATATAATCACTATTGTCTAAACTGATAGCTACTGGCAATGGCAAAGCTCATCACCTGCAAGCTCCCTTGCCACTGTTCTTTTGGGAAAACTATCTTAAGACAAACAGATGTTTCTGCTGTTTTAAACCAACAGGAAATGGACTGACTTTCTCCCTTTTCCTTTCCTAGAAACAGATACTAGCAAAGAAAAATCTTAGCACAGCTGTACTCAACGCTTTTCTTGTAACAATATGTCTGTGTGGGAGGCAGGCAACTAGTGGGAACAAACAGGCCAGGGGAAGTGAAATGTAGCATGCAGAAGAGGAACACAAAGAATTAATTTGAAAGTCTGTAACTGGATTATTACACCATAATGCCAATGCACTAGCAGGGGAAATAAAAGGGTAATGTACAAGGCTTTGCTTTAAGATATGATCTGAATCCTATCTCAACTGGTAATGTACACAACTGAGTTAAGTATCAGCTGGCAATCTCAGTCCCTTACAAGCAAAGAGATGTTCAAATAATCTGAAAGCTTCTTTAGTACAAATAGACTGCAGGTTTGGTGGCCAAGTTGTTGCCTTATCTTTAAGGAAATGTCTTTAGGGCAGGCCTGAGGAATGAATTAATGTGATGAAATGCAGAATTCGTGCTTTGTGCAGATAAACCAAACATTTAATTGTCACTGCTGGCAAACTGACATCCTTTACTTGCACTAGATTTACATAAAAAAGGAAAACGGCCATTGAAGCTACTGCATTTGAGCCTCAATTATTATAGAAGAGGAAAACTTGAAGAAAATGATGAGACAAAGCCTTGCAGAAAACCTGGATTTAATTGATTTGTGCTGGAATTATGACATTTTAAAGTAATGAAAAGCTTCAGAATAGAAAAAGGCAACTTTTTTGAGAATGCTTTTGCTGAGAAATTCTTGCACAAATTCATGCTGCCATCTAATGGTCTAAATCAGCTATTTCAAGCTGAATAATTAAATCTGAACAATCACTTGCATTATTCTTTGGACTATCGTTTATTTCCATCCGTTTTAATCATTTGAAATTGATATCTGTTGTTCAGAATTAAATAACAGCATATTTAAGGAGATATAACCTATTTTTAAAAAACTTTGAATTTCTATTTCCAAGTAGTTTTTAATATTTCTTCCACGGTTTTTTTCCCAAACTACTGGGAGCAGTGTGAGGAATGTAGAGAGGAGTTGTTGCAAAGTCAGTCAGTAAACATTTTTATCATCACATCTCTCAATCCTTAAAATACAAATTTTAAGGACAGAATTTTGCAACATTGAATGGAAATGCAGGCAAAGCACCTCTGACTCTGGCTTTTTTGGGGGGAAGAATGTTGTACTCTATGGCTAAGGTCTGAAGCTAACAACTTTAGCAAAGTAAAAATCCCTGTGGCACCCTACACTGCTCCCCCACAAACCAAGAGATTTGTTTGCTGTGATCAGTTCAACACAACAAGCTCCAGGAGTGAGGGTTCACTTCACGTGGGGAGCAAGGGCACTGGTCTCCACAGCCAAACAGCTTCTTGCAGCAAAACAGCACTTTATTCAATCAGAAGCAATTCAGTGCTTGCATGCCTGCCTCTCCTCAAAACCGCTGTTACCCAGATATGTCCCTAAAGAGTTTGTTCTTTTAATACTTTTCTCTCCCACTTCTCTCTGGGGAGAGATTTTTGTCTTTTTTTCAGTCCTTCCACTGCGACAGTCGAATTACTCCCACTATAGCACTCATAAAATTATTGCAAATCAACATTCTTAGGATTATTTCTCAGAGCAGGATTCAGCCTTACATTCAGATGCCTAAATTTAGGTATTTAGTTAATGTGTAGACACTAAGTTGCTATAAAAGCGAAGCTCTGGAGAGATCCATACAAAACATAGACAACCTAGCTTAAGGCATGACAAACAGCATTCTGGACTAGGAATTCTTCTGACTAATCCTTCCACTGGTTATAAGGGGAGACTGAGACTCTCTAATGCACAGGCAGAGACTATTTGAAAGGCATCTGAGCTTGGATCCAAAGCCCACCAGCACCCTAAAGAACTGCACCTAGCTGCCTGAACTCAAGCACACAGTAGAACTTGAGATGCAGTCATGTACCTAAAACATCCACATGATGTGACACAGGACTGACCCATGAAACAGACAAGTTTCTCACAAATAGCTGGAGTCCTAGTGGATTATACAAAACCCTACAATGACTGAACATCACTTTTAGGGATTCTGTCAATTGCCTAAACTTAGCTACACAGGGCCATTTGAAATGCTCTGGGGTATCTGACCTTCCTGACCTTCTGCCTGACCTTCTGCTGCCACTCCAGTAAAGGTCTCCTCCAGGTCTTCTGCTAAATCCATTGGTACCATGTGGATGTCTCACACACCCTGCGATGTCTCAAGCAGCACTAGAGACCTATGTTTAGGCAACTTAGTGTCCCACATCTGCCACAGCATTTTTGCTTGGGAAAAAAATCTGCTTTACACACAGCTGTGCATAAAATCCTCCTCTGTTGCAGCAAGCTCCAACATAAAACCTCAATAATGGGAACTCAGCAACAGATATTAGGCTAATCATGTGCCTAGAGTAACAAAAAGACTGCCTGGACTAATCTGGATTTTACATTTTCCAGGCTGCTGGCTGATCTAATCAATAAGAGATAGAAGTCTTTCAGATCCAACTGTGTTTTATATTATGCACCGGAATATTTGTGCCTCAAACAGATGAGGCTCTCCATGCAGAGAGCTGTCTTTTACTACAAGGTAAACAGGGTGCTTAAGCAGCACATGAGAACATCTAAAGGTCATGAAAATTTCAGACCTCATTCTCTTTCTGTAAATTAGATAACTGGGTTGTATAACTGTAGGTGTAGTTCTGGAGATGCTAATATCAATAGATTTTTACATTGTCTCCTGCATTGCAACCCACGCACTTCAAATTTGGCTTTCACAGCTGTTCTTCTGGCTAGATTTTCCTTTTTTCCCCCCTCACAGGACTGTGTAACTTTTGTGAAACAAATGAAGTTGGGTGAGGACTTAGACTGCATTACTAAGCACTCATGTCAAGTAACACTTCTCTCAAATATTTTCCCTTTGATGCACATATTAAATCTTTTGGTCAGCATTCATAAAAGAAACAAACTCTTCATTTTATTCCATTCTTTCACCATACAATCTTTTATTAATATGACTTGACAATTTTAGTAATTTATCCAATAATCACACAGTCTGCTCTCTCTTTGATCATTAGATTGGATAACATGTTAGTCCATTATGAAGCTAGCAGCAGCAGATGTAGTTGGCCAAAGACCAGCCCTCAAGCTTTCTTTCATTATCCCTCATTTTTAAAGTGCTTGTTCAGTATTTAGGCAGTGGTCCACAGGGCTGATATATATCACTTCAGGAGCAAAGAAGTCTACAGTTCCACGCAGCAACTGAGTACCTGGCAGGTAGGAACTACAAGCCCAGGTAGGTGATAGTCTGTGCTTTGTGACCAGGCAGAGTAGCTGGCTCCACAAGAGGGAAGGACATGCTGGTGCTTTATTTTTCTGAGCTTGGTCTTGCAAATGGCACTGTAAAGAAGCACTAATTAACATCAAAGAAAAATATGCTCAGAATGGCAGAGCTATGAAAAAAGAGAAGATGGGGAATGGTTTGTGCACTCCCCCATGCTCTGAGGAGAAAGGGGATAGTCCTCTCTTTAGTCCACAGTACACAACATATGCAGGAAGAAGCAACCCTACAAAGGCCAAGATGAAGGCTCAGTGCAGCAGAAACTGTCCAAGTGCACAGAAGCTGTAGTTTATCCTAGGAACACCACCACTTTGCGTGACATGCTTGCAGAGCTATCACACCATCCAAATTCCTTAAAACCAAGCAAGAAACTGCTTTAATTACTTTATTTCCGTTCTTTAGCTTGTCATTGTTTTATATTCCCTTTGTTCCTATATTTCACAAGTGGTTTTAATTTTTAAACCTCTTTTTCTATATATATAGATTTTTTCAAGCTCTCTAGATTGTGGTGAGACACATATTAAGGAATTTTATATATTAAGAAAACAACTCCTGAATTCTCCCAAAACACAAGGTTTGGGTTTTATGATCTCTTTAACATTACTTTCCAAACTAAAACATCAAAAGCTGCTGTTCAGTTTCTAGTGGTTTTATTTCTTGGCTGAAAACTCTTTGTTTAGGTAAGTCTGTAAGATATAATTTCTTCTGTCACTTACAGACATTCTATAATTGAAAGTACTGCAGGACAATTAAACTTCAGGAATGACTCTTCAATTCTAACTGAAGAAAAAAATTAAACCAGCATTCAATGGTAACAAGGCAAGTTGGACAACCCTGTAGTCAGAATTGATACCTTATTTTCTTCTTGTACTGCTCTCATTTAAACATCCATGTTTTTAATTCTTTTTTACATGGTTTAAGCCAATTGCATTTTAGCCAGAGATGTGAGGGAGTATGGGTTCTAGCACTGGCTACAGATATGAAAATAAGCACGTTTTGTCCTCAGCTCTGCCAACAGTTTTCAAACCTGACCCGCTGTCTCAAGGCCTGGGCTGCGCTGAGCAGCGTGCCACTTCTCCTGACTCTAGCCAAATGCTGTGCTGACAAACACGCAAGCTACATCAGTTAGCAACGCAGCCCTGAAAGCATCAGCACCTCCTTCCCCTGAGCCAGCCTGGAAAACTCTTAAAGAAGCCATAAAAATTAAATCTTCACCATTTTTAGCTTTTCTGCAACATATAGTGTTTGAACTGGAAGGCCTTAGTGTGCTTTTGTTGCAAAATTGCTTGAAATTCCAACCTGTGAGCTTTTAAATTGGTTGTATATAACTGGTAAATTTTGAGTGCCAAAAGAGTATTTTCCTCTATTATAATCCCTGTTAGGAATACAGAAGTCTTTGTTAAATAAGAAGTCGTCTAACATGGCTGGATTCAGGGTTGACAACTTTTTTAAAAGCTCTCTCTTTTCAGAGGCCATCAAACTTTCTTTTACCAAACTTGCATGGATTTTACCTCAATAAAGAAAATCCAGAGAAGACTCCAAGTTGTTACCTACACTGTGAAATAAATGAACAGATACCCAACATATACAGATACCCAAGCTACCAGAGACTTTAGCTGGTAACTTCACATGATTCAGCTCAGCCTCACACAGACTTCATCAGCCTGTCACAATATGCAGTATAATGGCAATGAACCAATGCTGTTAACAAGTTAGCAGTACTGCATTCACTATCTTGAGTGAAGAGCAAGCATGAAGACATTCATACCTTATCCAGTTCCAAGCTGGACTGTGTTTTATCTACTATTGGGCTACCCTAAGAGGGGCACTGACTTGCCTTGCACCTCCTAACTTAGCACAGGAAGAGACTTACAAGGCTAAGACCTTAACACAGTGTTAAACACTGCCTTAAATGTTTTGCTCTGCCATGCTGAGTTTTGCATGCACAGAGCTCTAGAAACTGCCAGTATCCAACACCTATCCTGGTGCAGCACCACCAGCACTGTAAGCAACAGGTAGCTAGAGCATGTCCTGACAAAAACCATAGAATTACTATGGGAAAGTGTTACTGGGAACATTTGTTGCATTGAAGAGAACACCTGTGGAAGGATGCTCATTTGAGACATCTCATCACTTGCCTTCCATGCTAAGCAGTAGAAAAAACTTCCCTTTTTCCTCTCACTTGTTTGCTGTTCTTCTCCCTATGAAAAGGACATATCTATCACATAGCTATCACCTTTACTATAAATTTACACCATCAGCTTCAGACCTTGCCAATGGATGTTGGCCCCTTACAAACCCGCTTCATCATCCTCTGTGCAACATACTGCCCATATAAATATGCTCCATGGCATGTGAGAGAGTAGTCCTTCACACGCTTAAGTCAACCTAACACAAACACACCCTACCCCTCTCTGGTGAAGGCACAAGCTCCTGTATGACTAGAAAAGATAATGCTTAAGTACAGCTGTAAGTCAAGGAGTAACTTCTGCTGTACTCTCCCTCCAAAAACTGATTAATTGACAAGCAGCTCAACTTCCAGTGCTGGAGGCAGGAAATATTCAGGGCCCCAAAGGCTAGGGACAAATGAAGGAGGAGGAATCACTGCCACTTTGACATGTCAACTTAGCCTGACAGGGAATCTAGCCATCAACTTTGCATATGAATTGCAACTTTCAGATCACGTTTCAATGAGATACTGAAAAGGATCTTTTGTGCCACTTGAAACACTAGACTTTACTGGTACAGAGATATGCCCTAGAATGAACTTAATAATCTATTTTTTCCTCAATACATTAGTCTTGCCAGTATGAGAGCTTCCCTAATGCAATCTCCTAATCTTCGTCTGTATCTTCACCTACTTGGAAAGCACATTTCTTTAAAGAGAGATCAGCAAAGGGACTGCAGACACAGCATATTATCTACATTAATTCTCAAATCCTGTTTTTAACTGTCTGTATAGTCTATATTTACTTGGGTACTCCAACAGTACTTCCATTTCACTACCCAATTCCCAAAAATCAGCAAATGAATGCTAAATACAATGTGGCAGTAGAAGAAAATAAATGTACCATATTATACCTCAGGAAGATAATACAGTGCTGCATCATATGCTCCATATTTCAGAATTCACTGGCTATTATAAACAATGCAGACTGTCTCTCCAAGCTTGCCTGTGGTGAGGGTGAGTAGGACGTGCCAAGCAATGCTGACTGGAGGAGGTGCAGGATCGTGCCCATCACAGCCAGTGCCCACAGCGCAGCCAGGCTGAGCCATGGGGGCTGTGCTGAGCTGCAGGGCCCGTGCCCAGCATGGCTCACAGGACAGGCTGTGCTGCTCAAATCCCCTGGCCACAGGACAGACCTGTGGCAAGAGATGGGCCCCTGGGCAGCTCCCCCTCAGTACCACCTGCGTGGTCCTGCCTTTATCTGACAGCACAGCACAACGTCTTCACAGGACCATCATTCCTGACTATTCCTGACAGGGTTGTCCCCTTGTAAGCAAATCCTGTAACAGTGTGAATGACCAAGAGGGGTTAATCTCTGCTAAGGCTGAGGTCTGCATGATGTGGTGCCCATGGAGAACAGTCCTGGTCAATGCCACACCACTCAGGGCCCAAGGTATAGAAGGCATAGAAGATTATCTGTAATATTCACTTCTAAAATCTGCAGGTCTAACAAACAGCATTTAAATGACGCCTTACAAAGTCTAAATGCTTTTCTTACTGTGATCATAAAGGGCCAGCACTTCCCTATGCAAAACAGGGGAATGAACAATTATTTCTAGCACAGTATTCCATCAACAGTAGTATACAGATCATTCTTCTGGTTCCTCTTTCCTCTGGCATTCATGTGCATACATGGCGTTTGCACAGCAGGTATGTGCTCATGCAGATAGACAGGTATGTCCAGTCATTTACTACTTAGTAAATATTATTAGTTATTATTCAATTTACTAACCACAGTATTATTAGCTATTCTGCATGGGTAAACTACACTCAAATAAGCACAATGAAAAAGCAAGCACAGATTGTGGCCTTCTGTCCCACCTAGCCTGTTTGTTTTGTGATCAGAAAAATCAAGTGGCCTTGGCTACCTAATGTGCCCAGAAAAATAACCTTCATGTATCATTTTACCCTAACACCAAAACATGGCTCTCATGAAACAAAATTTTCAAAGAAGCAAACTGCTAAATTGAGCTAGACACACTAATCATTTTCTATGAAAAGAAATATTAGGAGTCAGCAACTGCTGAGTGTTTTGACATTCTATTTCCACCAATACCTTTCCATAATTAAGTTCAGATTCCAGAATTCATACCTTTAACTAGCTTTCATTTTTTCCAGTATAGAATTATATCTGCTAGTCAAGCTAATCTCACTATAAAAGCAACTCAAATAAATGAAGGATTTCTAAATATTAACTAAACTCATTTCAAGCACCATAATTAGCTTTTTAAACCATGATGGATGTAAGCAGAGACACAGGTCAGCAGTGACTAGAAATATAAGACAAGTGATACAAAAACCAGGCACTGTTCCACAGAATAATTAAAGGGTTTCTTCCAGGCTATTTTGGCGTTTTTTGTCTTCAGTAATTCTAGATATTGCTGTTATAAAACAACACAACCCAACAGCCAAGCAAATTTTAAAAGCCAACAAAAAATCCAACTCAGAATGAAATGTTAAAACCCTACACTTACCAAATTATCATAATTTTAAAGTCTGGGGAAACATAAAATAGAATTAAATAAATTGAAATATTTTCCTTAGACAATTCTTAAATGCTGCCTTTTTTTTAACTCCTTAAATTTTCAACATTGCAATAAATTCAATTTCTAATGAAGAGTAATTTTGAACCAAAACACTCCTTCAGAGTTCATACCCTCAAGCATTTGACAATTATGAGATGCATAAAAATGAACATGAAATCGATCAAGTCAAGCTTTATTAAAAAGGTAACACTTTTTACTGATAAAACAGGTGATTAGAACTTTCTGACCTGTTTTGGTTCAGTCTTTTTTCATGTTACAGATCATATTTTGTCTCATTTTGGAGCTTCAAAAGACCTGATTTAATATAGTTCTTCTGGGGACAAATATGGAAAAATGAGGAAAAACCTATCTCAGAGAAAGTTTTTCGGATTAAAAATTGACATAGTTCTGAATGTAGCTTTTTAAACTGTGAAATAAAGGTTTTTTTCTTAACTATACATTGAGGATTAAGGAACTGAGATAGCTGACCAAGAAGAATGGCTAAAAAACTAGAAACTTGAGAATGGTCTCAAGCCAATTATCAAAATGCAGTCCTTCCAATTTTATATTCAATTTCTAAGAAAAGATTGGTTCATTTTTGATGCCACAGATTCTAATCACATGACATGACACCAAAGAAAAGCAAAACCTTTCTCTGAAGTTAATGCTCTGCCTCCTCACTACCATGGCTGTTTAACGTGCTTTTTAATGCACATTAAAAAATAAAAAATGCAGTTTTACCCATCTTTATTCTTTGTGTTGAGCTGAGGGCTCCTGTCTCTTTTAGGAGGTAATTATGCATATTCCTAAATAAGACTGCAGCTTCTCCTTAACAAAATTTTTAGTTTTCTTTTACTCTGAAATAACCTAGAAACTTAATGAAGATTTAGGACATTAAAAAAATATTTAAATAACAGAAAGAGTACAAACCTCTGATTGTACATGCCCCGGAAATTATAATTTGCTCTGTAATTGGGGATTGGCTTTGGATCTAATGGCCTGTAGATGGCAGGCTCTCCTCTCTTCATTGCCAGACCATTCAGCTCCACAGTTGGTGTTATACTGCCTGCAAGAAAAACCACTGCGAGTAAGGTGCTTAAATCAGAAATACTGAAAAACACACAAGCAGGACTGAGCTACAAAGAGAGACCTACACCATATTTTTTTTTACTCTTAAATTCAAAAGATGCAACGGAAAAGACATTTCAGTTTCTTTAAAAGACGGGAATATAGATGCCAACTTAATCACAAGCAATGAGAAAGAACATTTAAAAATCTCTCTCAGTGAATTCTCTATGCAGTTTCAGTGGATTAACCTTCACATATGAATGAGAAAATCAGTGTAATAAACAAGCTGGTTATTCATCATTCCAAAGTACTTACAATACATTATGATACTTTCTGAAATAACTATAAAGATAATAATGTGTCTTTCTGCAGAATACCATTAAATAAAACTATAAATAGAGCAAAGAGTCATTGAAACAAGCATGAAGTAACAGGCATTACTGAAGCCATTCAGAAATCTTACAACAAGTGACAAAAAATGTTTTATTTACAAGACTTGAAAACTTAAGACTATGTCTAAGAACTATTGGTCTCACAGGAGTGATCTAACAGACTGAGCACACAGCTCCTGGAAATCAGTGCAACTACAGCCATCTACTGGTGACAGAATGCAAAAATAAAAGGCAGCCAGTCCTTGCCTACTTGCATGGTTTCAAAAATGTCAAATAAGCTACATCCAACTCCTTTCTTTCTTTTTTCTTAGATAAAACGTTCAGCTACAGTAATCCCCACTTACACTCTTGTAAGAGAATCCTAAATGAGCTAAATGTGCATTCCAATAAAAAGGAGTTAATATATTCTGAAAATATTTTCATGAGAGATTCAAATAAATTTACCCTTTAAAAAACTATGATTAATTTTCCAGTCTGACATTGAAGCTTTATATGCCAAATGATGAAAATGTTTATGCAACACTTACTCAAAAACTTATACTAACAATTCTTATAATTTCCAGAGCAAGACATTACTATGAATTCAGATTTTTTATAAAAATACAAAATGTCATTTTGATGAGAATAGGCCTGTGCATATACAATGCACCTTTCTTGGAGCAAAATTAAAGTGTTAAGTGATAAAATTTTTAATTCATTCTCTTAAAGCCTATTCCTCTTGTTATCAGATTTTCCCTCTGAGAATATGCTCAAAGCCAAAAAGAACTCTAGAAACTCAGTAATGCTCTGCAATGTCAAGAACCAAACTCAGGATCCTTTTTCACAGAGGTTTGAGCCTCCTGCTTTGTAAGCAGCCAAAGTCACAGTGACTGTGAAGGAAGCAGGGCAAAGCTAGTGTCCTGGGTCTGGAGAGGAAGCATACTGATCTCCAAAGGAGAGAGAGAACACTAGCACACCACTCTCAAACAACCCCTAATGCTCAGGATAATACTCACAAGTTCTAAAGGAAATTTACTCCTGCTTTTCTCTTTCCAACAGAGAGAAGATAAACTGCAAAATTACTTTCGTTTAAGAAAGTGGCTGAAGAATACATTTTTAAAAGAGGGGGAGGGGTAGATGGAAATTAAAGGGGAAAAAGGGAAACAGAAAAGAAGAGGGGGAAAAGGATTATTTCAAAATAAAAATGAGAAAAGATTCTCACCACTTGGTTTCCTTTACATTAGTCTGAAATGAAGTTATGATTCTTTTTCTTTATTGATCAAGACAGAACAGATAACTGAGCATGTGCATGAGAGGTACCTCAGGTTGTGCATGCAGTGAAGGCAACTTGTGGGTAACAGCTCAAATTAAAGTCTGCAAGATATCAGTATACATTCTTTCTATTATTGAATCAAGTTTCTAAAGCCACCTGAAAGCTTTTTGAAAGCACAGGTTGCTCTGAAGGAAATCTCAGCATGCAAGAAATTACCTGTCAAAGTTCTCATGTCAAATCCCAGCCTTTTGTTTATGCCAGAGATGCAATTTCATAGGATTGGACTGGATAAAATTTCCAGCTTTATTGGAAAGTTAGCTAAAATAATGCTTTGGGAAATGTGTTTTAGTTAATTCAGTCTGGTTTTCTCCTTTTCTCCAGTCTGCTTACTGTTGACCACATACCATCACTTAGCACACATCTAAGCATTACCTAAGAATATATTCCCTTACAATTCAACCATTTTAGATATGTGCATTAAAAATCCTTCCATGAAAGCTTACTTGAGATTCTGCACTATCCAGTCATACTATAGCTATGTTGATTTTCATCCTAGAAATTTAAGTGTCTTGTTAAAATCACTTATTTAGTGCTATAAGATGCTGAGACTTCAACAAGATCTAACACAGAGGAAAATGTCATACCTGGATTATTGTTTACATTGTTTTTGGGTGGTCTAGGCGTTGGCTTGGGAAGGGTGGTTTCATTCAATGCTTTGCTAGCAGCAGCATGCTGGGCCTTTTTAATACTGCTTCCTTCAGCTTCCCATGTCTGTTCTCCAAGAGTCAGCTGCACTGTGAACATCTTCAAAGACAAAGAACAGGTAAACACTGGCAAGATTATCGCTGTGGATTAGAACAATCTGTATAAAAGCTTCCAGGGCAGAAGAGAAACCGTGCTTTCTTTTCATTGTATTCAACTCCCAGATAACACATCTGATTCTTCCAGAGATCAGTGAGACCTTATCAGTGAGCAACATTTGTGGCCTTTCAAATCACAAAGTAAAATAGTGTAATGGTAATGTCAATTATCAAAGAACAGGATAGTAGTTAAACCAAAGAAGAATAACTTCAAACTGATACTCTGCTCCTGGAAGACTATGTACAGGTCAGCTATGAACACATTTCTTCTTATATTTGAGTATGTTTAGTCACTTGTAGAAAACAAATACTAAACATGCTACTGAGAAAAAAATGAATTTTGTAATGATTGTGAATGAATATAAATGACTACACACTTCTCAAGGCAGCAGAGAATTTGGCCCAGATAGTTTTACAGAGTGAAATAATTTCTCACATACCCAGAGTTCTAAAAATAATGCCTTTTGTTAGTGCAGAGTCATAACTCAAGCATGTTCAAAAACATAAAGTAAGAAGAAAAAGAATTATCATCTTTTTAATGAAACTGCAGTTCTTAATGTAAAATCTATAATGAGGATAGGAACTGTAAACATCCAGAGTTCAGAAATGGACTAACTGATAAAAGCCATATATTTCAAATTCTGTGATGGAGGGCTATTTCAAGTATCCATGCTGTGCAAATTGTGCCCATAAAACTCAATGCATGTTTAAGATATTAGATAGAGTCTACCTTCTGTATGATACATAAACGTTCTGTTTAAATTTGAGCATCTGAGAACAAGGGGAGAAAAGCTAGGAACTCAATATATTTGCCATATAATCCCTAGATAAAGGCAGGACTTAATAGTCAGACACACAAAGTAAACTAAGATTCACCTACCTCAGAAAACAAACTAACTTACTTGAGCCAAAGAAAAAATTATCTACATATTAGTATGAGAAGTATATAAAGTAAAATTTTAATTTTGACAGCTCTCTAATTTTTTCACTTATTTCAACTTGCTAGATTCAGGATCAGGTTTTTAGAGATTAATATGGTGGGCAGCCTTTAAATCTGCCTCTACAGATACATTTTTTAGCAAGTACTTGCAAACAAGCATTTGAACACAATAATGTATGTGTCTCCCAGCTCAGCCCTCTGCACATGCACACACTGCATTCAAACTGAATGCTATAAATACATACTGGTGTCTTAATTACAGCCTTGAGTTTTGGCCTACTGTAATTTTCAGAAGCACAATGCAAGTCCCTGTATCAGAGCTCCCACTGCCATGTTGGTTTTGCCACAGCAGCCACAACAATTTCCTCATGGAAGAAAAGAGAGAAATAGTCTCTTAATTTTACACTCTGACAAACCCTATCCCCATCTGAAAGCTAAGATGGGTATTAGAGCTAAATACCCATAATTATATAAATTACCTACAAACATACATCCTTATTACTAAAAAAGTTGAAATTTGATTTCTGGATCTGAAGTTTATATATTTTATATTTTGCAAGAAAGTATCAGTACAATATTTTTATAGGAGGAGGAAAATCCTGAATTTAAATGAAAATATGATTAATAATGGCTACTTATCTACCTATAACTCTTAGTGCTTCGAACAATAAATAGGAACTCCAGATGATAAAGGGCTTGCTTAGGAAATTTCTGCCAGTCAGAGCACTTTCTCACTTAACACATCTGCCAAAAAACTCCTGCAAAAACCCACACATAGAAGTAGGTTTATTTCTTTATTAAAGGAATAAACCTGCCCAAATCCAAACTCTGGAGCAGACCATGGAACATTCAAGTCCTGGAATACCAGAGCTAACAGCTCTGCTATTGACTGAGAGACACTTTTCAACTGAGGAAATTTCTATTCCTTACACCCAACGTAATTTACCTGATGTCCAGAGAGCAGAAATGCAAAGGCCACCATGCTTGTGCTTGTTTCCACTCTGCTGTGCTTGTAAGGTCAGTCTCTCTAAGCTCTGACAACTCTTTACTCCTCACTTCTTCTGTGTACAACCTTCTCTCCTCCTTCCCAGTTTTTGAAGTGCTACATCCCTTACCCCTTTCCCTCTTTTCTGTACCACCATCCACTTTCTTTTGCCCCTGTTCCTTTTAAATTTGTGTCCTGAAATGACACTGACATGGAAGGACAGAAGACACGATCAATCTGACTCATGTACTCCAAAACGTCATTTACGCTAACAAAGACTTTCTGATTTTTCTTATGATGAAGAATCCACCTGGAGGGCAGACTTCTAGAAACCCTAAGTGCACTGTTAGGAAGAGCCACTTCTCTCCCAGCTGCACTGTTTCTAGTTTACCATTTCACCCGAATTGTCTAAACTTATTTTCCAGAGACAACTAGGACAAAGGATATAAACATTTACTAGCATTTGTGGTCACAAAACAGACAGCTATCTTGTGGAGCATGTCTGAAAATTGTGAAAATTTTCACAAATTTCTGTCAGGAACAGAGTATGTGTAGGAGCAAAGCAATATGAGAAGCTCCTTGAATGGCAAAGAGCAACAGCAGCACTACATCCTTCAGGTCCTGCTTCCCAGGACAGATTTAGGTCTCTTTCACATATTCTGTCAAGTATATCATCATATTACTAGCAAGACATGATACTAAATTGCTAAGAGAGTCATAATAAATTCTATCTTTCTTCGCTTTTCATAGGTCAAAACTTGCATAATCTTATTAATATCACTCTTGTTCTTCATTCATTTCCCTTTTTTTATCTCACTACAAAGATCAAAATTAGACTCAATATCCTTCTGAGTCTATAGAGCATATAACTAATTTTTTTACCACTATGAGCACAACTAAAAGAACGATGTAAATTGAAAAACTGAAAAATTAAGAAATTCATTGAAAATCTGGATTTCAGAAGTGCAGGTAATGCAGACTTAAGTAATTTCACTGATATCAGTTCCTTTAAAAATAATAACAAATATATCATAGAATCAATAAAGCTGATTAGACCTCTAGGATTAGCAAGTCCAAACTTTGACCAAATACCACCACATCACACAAACCATAGTACTAAGTGCCATGTCCAGTCATTTCTTGAAAACTTCCAGGGATGGCTATTCCATCACCTCCCTGGGCAGTCCAGTCCAATGCTTAACCACCCTCTCAGTCAAAAAAATTTTTCATCATGTCCAAACTGAACCCCCCCTGGCACATTTTGAGGTTATGTTCCCTTATCCTGTTGCCAATTGCATGGGAGAAGGGCGCCCTCTTCCACATGTGAACAATTTCTTATCCTACTAAAATTTTAAGCATAATATGGATGTCCTATAACTAAAATCTTCTTACTGCTGAGAAATGTAAGCAGCCAAAACCACACCACAGTCAAAGTGATTATTTTTTCACAAAAATGGAAAAAACAGGTAACAGAATAAACACAATAGTGAGAAGTTACAGAAAACCCAACAAATTTAAAATGCAACCTAAAATCAACCAGCCAGTGCACCCTGTGGTGCCAAACATCTCCAGGAAGAGGAAGGGCTCTTCAATTTCCATTTGCAATGAAGGATGCTAAAAGCAGCCCCACACCTGCTGACATCATTTCCACCACTGTAACACGTTCAGCATCGCCAGCCAGAGCTGAAGGTCAGCGATTTGCATCAGTTCTGCACTAGCTGGCAACACAGTGTGCAACACAGGAACAAGGGGCAGGGGCAGAGACAGCCCATGAGGAGCTGAAACTGTTACTAACCTACACCCTGGCCCTGCTGCCTCATGTGATTTAGCCACTCCAGAAATACTACATACAAAGCAGCTACTAATTATGCCAGTGTCTCACTCAGACTTTTCTAGGATTTTTTCCTCCCCCAGTTTGCTCCTAAGTAGGGAGGAAATTCAAAATTATATCAAAAAATTACCATGAGGATATTCCTCTGTATTCCCCATAATCTGAAAGCATCCTAATTTTTACTTTTTAAGTTGGACATCTACCCAACAAGTGGCCAGAATTAGCTGTCAAATCACTAGAAACTTCTACGCCATAATCACAGTAGGAGTTTTAGTATAACCCTACATTTATTTGTGTAAAGTTGCACAGTAATAAAGTTTGTGGCCTAGAATGCAAGACTCAAAGACAATCAACTTAATGGACAAAAAATTGCATCAATAAGCACTTTTAAAAATGTCACAAATTTGTCATCACCTGCATTACCATGAAACAAATGCAGAGGAGTTATCAGAGGCATGCTGACTGCAGAGAAAGATTCATGCAGCCTAAAAAGCAAATGCCCCAGAAAGATTAAGGAAGGGTGGTGACACCCTGAAAAGACCTTCATGAGGTCTATATAAAGACCAGCAAATGTAAATTCAAAGATGAGAGACAAAGTAAAGTACAAAATGATCTACAGGGCTTCTGTAACAGAAATACAGGCATACTTTCTGAAAGTGTGGTCTAAAAGAGCAGCAAAATAAAGAACAGGAAGAAAGCCCTTACACTAGAAACGTAACTGGGTTTGACAAGCACATTTGTCCAAACCATGATATTATCTGTTCAGCATGTAAGGTATGGCTCATCACCTGGAACTGTGACCTTACCTTGGCATGAGCAGGCCCTCTTTCATTCAGAAGCTTATACTGGGGTTGAATTCTATTGAAACGGGCTAACTCATTTACCAGACACATTGGAGTTTTCTCTTTGGGGTTTGCCATGTTATCTTGGAGAGGAGCTGTAAATAAAGAGTCTGTAAAGTTTTTGTGGAGAAATGTACTCTTCACAACTTCACAAAGCTTTGCAAAAGCAGCATGCTTAAAAAAGGAAATACTTTGGCTAAAACATAACTTTTGCATATAGGCTAAATACAAAGTTAAAATACCATTTATATATTAATCACATGAAACTATGTAGTTCCCAATAACAATTTTGATTACATGCAATTTAAAAAGCCCCAAAACTATTTCTTTCCAAAATGTCTATAAGAAAGATGACAGTGCAGGAGAGTATATGCATATTCTGTATTTTCTGTGTCACCAAAGTTTACTGTCAGGAGTATACTGGTTCCTGGAGTTGACTACTCTTTCAGAATGGTTTTTCCACTCTTTGAAGCAGAACTGGGTAGCATAAGAGTTATGAGACAAATACAGTAGATGAAACCCTGAGGTCCCCATTTGTTTCTGCCAGCTTCTTCCCAGAGTTTTAGACCTTTCTCACAATACCAAAGTCACTCTCAGAACACTCACATACAACACCTCCCCCTTTAAGGATTTGGTTCTGCTTTCTTTAGACTGTTTCACTTTCTGTGGGGTTTTTGCAATTATTTGTATTTATCCCTAACACACACGTTGTCATTTCTTGCTTAAATTGTTAGGACAACACTTCTGCATTTTACACCCAGTTCAGCATGGAAACTACAGCATTTATTAGGCCACAAAGGAAACACCAAATACTGCCAAGCATTCAGAAGACATTCTGTTCTAGGGAAGAGAAATAAACTTGGAGACCTTCCTGCCCCACTAAAACTTCTCTATAAAAGATACACTGAGAATTTGACAAAATAGACATGTTCTTTCCTGAGCTTTTCCATCATTGATCAAAACTTCACTCCAAATCTGAACTCAATAAAGAAACTAAACTTTGTAAACAGTTTATTTAGCCAAAACATTCTTCTACATGGGTGTTCTCCTTTATTTTAATCCTCTTTAGGACCTAATTTTTATTTTTTTAAATTAAAAAATCATCAAAAAGATTAATTTGACCACCAAAGAAAATATATCTGGACCAACTTACCTGGTGAGTTGATCAAAGACGTGGGATCCACAAGGCTGGCAGTAGGACTGCTACAGCTGGCAGCTGATTCTGAAATGGATCCATTCATTGAGGATGGCAGACTCAGTGTATTTGTAGCTGTAACGGGCAGGGGTAGCACCACAGGGGCCATGGTGGGTCCAGACAGGTTTGCTGTAGTCTGCATTTTAACTTGTGCCATTGCCTGTCACTGCAATAAATACATTTATTATCAGCAGAGCACTCTGCAGTTTGAATGTCCAATGACTACAGTGCTATTAGCAACACTCCTTTTTTGCTCCTGGATCTGGGTCACAAAACTGTCCACAAAAGTCATGCCTCTGCAAACACTACTTCCAAATGGATGCACAGAGAAACAGAGCTCAGAGCCAAAGAACATCCCTGGAGAAGAACCCACACACTTTGGCTCCAGGTTCTGCTTTTCAATGTTGGGGTCACCCTGCCTGAAATATAGCAGGAAGAATTACTATTCCAGACTCAAATTCTACACAATTATTCTGCAGATGAGATAAGAACTTGCCAGTATCTTTAAGAGAGGATGACTTTGCAACCAAATACCATAGCAAACTTGCAAACTTAGAAGAAATAGTATTGCTTCTCCAGTAAAGTGCACCTTAAGATCAAATAAGGCCACAAGAGAAAATCCCTAATTTTTTTGGCCAGGTACCAAACTAGAAGGGGAGGGGGGGGGAAGGAAGAAAAGGAAGAAAATACAAACAAACAAGGAAAAAACCCCATCAATGATGCAAGTTCTTTAAAAAAAATCACTGCTTACTCAGTCAACAGGTGGAGTACTTCAAAATCCTTGCATAAATTACTGGCAGAGGTACCAGGATTTCGTGAACTAGCCTTCAAGCCAATGGCTAAAGCATTTACCAGGAATATGTCAGGTACTAATTATCTCTTTTCATCTGCCCAAATTAGTTTCTTTATTGCAAATACCTGTTCTCAGGCTAGGTCTACATGCATAAACAAACCAGGGTCAGGGCACCACTCCATATTACTCACTGAGACTATGCTCCTTGGCAAAATTTGGGCTACTGGCTGAGAACTTCTGCTGCTGCAAAAACTACACAGGAGCAGTTTAGGTGCCTGCAGGCATCCCAGGTAATCCACTCAATTAATAGAGAGACCAGTCATTGTCAGACATCTGGGAAAAAGGTTTGGGCTTCTCCTGTCCCATAAGGAGCAGGATGATATAATTTACTCAGCAGCATGGACACAAACTGTATTATTTGGGGTTCATACATGTGAGCTGAACTGCACAGAGCAGATAGAGAGACAAAACCTGTGAGAGCCAAGAAATGGCCTGGGCAACTGGGACTTGTCCCAGCAGCAGCTCTGGTCCTGCTGGCCAAGGCAGAACAGGGGTTCAGCTCTCATCCATCACTAAGCTCTTTGCTTCTTCTGCTGGGGTAATTCTCTCTCCCTATCAAAAAAAACCACCAATCCAAACAAACCCATTCAACATCTGAGAAACTTTCTAATGGAGGGCTTATTGAAATGAATAACCTATATAAAAAATATTGATTACCATCAGTATTTTTGCCTGTCTTACCCCGGTCTATTAAAAATATCCAAGTATCTTTACTCAGAGGGACAGTATTGTTGGATTAAGATCCCAAATCACTCATTACACCTTGGAGTACAAGTACTTTAACACAGTTGCACTAGTATAATGAAAGTAATAAATCCTATTACTGTGACTTTGTCCTTTGGAGAAGAGGTTCAGACTGGAATGCCATTTTTATTACTGAGGAAAGACAGATAACTGATTTAAGTCTCTGGAAAGGCAAAAGTAGAAAAAAAATTAAAAATTGAGATGCAATCACCTGCCCTCTTCATAACTATCTTTGGTAAGATACTAATAGTGACAGATCTAAAATATATATATGTAGTTAGCTGAGATATGTTCAAATACCTCATGTGTTCAAAAAGATATACTAAATTCATACTGTAAAAATCCTATTGTCACTTCACAGCAAATGCCATACAATACAGCAGTACTGTTAGAAAGGCCTAACTTAAAGACTGAGAAGGTGTAGAACTGTAGAAGTCTTTGGTAGAGAACATGTCTGCTTCTGATTTTAAATACATTAGTATAAACAGGAATTAATTGAAAAAGATTCTTAATTGTAAACATTAAAGTCAATGATGGCAGAATCGGGCTATATGTCTTCAACATATTTAAAATGAAACCAACATAACATGAAATATCAGCACAAGAAGTGAAGTTTAAGAAACTCACAGTATTTAAAGCATTTTATCCTACAAACATGAGTATGAGAAAGGTATCACTCATATGATACTGCATGAAATACTACTGAACACCTGGTCTGGAGCCCTGACAGTTGTGAATTACCACTTCAGCTTCCAGTATTTTAAAAGTTTATTCTTCATGAAAGCAGAACTTACTAATAAACAAAATACTATGTTATACAGTAGTGATGTTCTAAAGGGAGAAATTGTGGGAGGGACTCTTTACTATTAAGGATAAAACAAGAAAAATCAGTATAAGAATAGTATTGAGGAACTGCAAAAATGAACATGATAAGGTTTAGGAGGAAAAAAAGACACTACAGTAAAGTACATAGAAAATTCAATTCTGAAATCAGAATTTATCACAACAAATTGAGTGCTGGATTGCTTTTTTTTTAAAGCTGCAGAACTCCTACAAGAAACTGTAACTATTTTGCAAATTAACCTGTGTAAGCAAAGATGCCAAGGCAGTAATATAATTGTAGAGACAAACTCTTAAGCAGATGAGATATGGAGATAATAAATTTGTAATCAGTTCTAAAAATACACTAGTAGAGAGAGATAACAGAAAGAATACAGTTGATACAGTGATGGCATGTCATTCTCACACCACCAGGCAGCCAATCTTCAATGTCATGACAAAAGATGTCAAAAACTCTACATTCCACCTTTTTTTTACATTTTTAACATATATACACCAGTGTTGTACTGCTTTATAAACAGTGAAACAAAACATTTTGGGGCCTTCCAGCCACAAGCACACACATAATAAAATACACAGCTACCTAAAATATAGGACTTAGGGGAGAGAGATTTCACTAAGCTGGTCAGAGATGAAACGCAGTTATATAATCAAAATATTTTTACATCTTCTATGCAGATATTTTTGAAAAATCTGATATATACAGAAGCGATGGTTCATTAGGATTAAGATTACAAGAATTAAGATTACAATTAGAAAAGTCCCCACACCCCATTTCTGGGAGCTACCCAACTCATACCTAGGAAATTCCTAGTGTCTCCAAAGAGGTTTCCCTTCAAGCTCAGCAGTGGTTACAGACACTTGCACCTCTCAGAGAAAGCTGGACTGCAAGCTGTGCCTCTCAGCTTTGTGCCTTTACTCAGCTGCCACGTCAAGACACAACAGAAATGATGTTCCCCAAAGTTTGAATCACACACATCTATCCTGTCAAAGTCTGCACGTCAGAGCACTGCTGTTTTTTTAAGGCTGCACTGTAGGGCTTGTGGATGACATAACTGCAATGGTTTCTCCTCATAGTCTCACCCACACAGATGCAGTAGAAATGCAATAGCAAACACATAAAGAGATGCAAATATACTAGAACTGCATTTTACTTCACTTCCCCTTTTGAGCACTTACTACATAGGCAACTACACAGGTTTCATAAAACACTTGGTACTGACTTTAATATTAAACGATGTACAAGCTGTGAATTTTCCTGACAAACTAAAAATGACCAAAACAAAACAAACTCACACCAAAACAACAAAACAAAACTCCTCACATTTTAAAGTGAAAATATTGTTGAAAAATAGTCCGTTCACTTTTTAATATATGAGGAAACACAATGTTGTTGTGAGTTGACCATGTCTGTACACCAGGTGACCACAAAAGCTGCTCTGTGGCTCACCACCTCAGCTGGACAGGGGAGGGAAAATATAATGAAAGACTTGTGGGTCTAGACAAGTGCATGAAAAGATCACTCACCAGTTACTGTCACATGCAGAACAAACTCAGCTTGGGGAGATTGACAATAAATTTATTTAATCAAATCAGAGTAGGAAAAGAAGAAATAAAAACTAAATCTTAAGAACACCTTCCTCCCACCCATTCTTTCTTCTCAGGCTTAACTTCACTCCTGAGTTCTCCATGACCCAGAGGGATGGTGAATGGGGGTTACAGTCAGTCCATCACATGTTATCTCTGCCACTCCATCCTGCTAAGGCAAGACTCCTCATATTTTTCCCCTGCTCCAGTGTGGGGTCCCTCCCACAGATGACAGTCCTCCACAGATTTTTTCAACGTGAGTCCTTCACACAAGCTGCCGCTCTTGGCAAACTGTTCCAGTGTGGATCCTTTCCACAGGGTGGCATCCTTCAGGGACAAAATGCTGCAGCAGGGGCCTCCCACAGGGTCACAAGTCATGCCAGTAAATCTGCTCCAAAGTGAACTCCTCTCCCTGTCCATGGGGCCACAGGTCCTGTGGGTCTCCCCTACGGGCTGTGGGTGGGTGGATCTCTGCTCCACCATGGACCTCCATGGGCACAGGGCTGCCGAGTTTCACCATGTGCAGCATCTCCTCCCCTTCCTTCTGCACGGAACTTGGTGTCTGCAGAGCTGTTTCTCTCACATATTCTTACTCCTCTCCTCTCCTCTCCTCTCCTCTCCTCTCCTCTCCTCTCCTCTCCTCTCCTCTCCTCTCCTCTCCTCTCCTCTCCTCTCCTCTCCTCTCCTCTCCTCTCCTCTCCTCTCCTCTCCTCTCAACTTTTCCTGTTTCTAAATCTGTTATCCCAGAGACACTACCAACAGCACTGACAGGCTCAGCCTTGGCTGGCAGCAGATCCATCCCAGAGCCAGCTGGCACTGGCTCCATCGGACACAAATGAATCTTCTGGCAACTTCTCATGGAAGCCACCCCTGTAGCCCCTGTTACCAAAACCTGGCCATGCAAACCCACTGCAAATATTTAGTTACATTTACAGATGCAGAATACTTTTAAAATTTGTGATTATACTTGTATCATGCTAAAAGCATCATGCAGCTTTAATAATTAATTAACACTTCTGATTATTATTACCTCTGTATTTTTCTGGAATCACTTTATAACCTTAGATCTTGTGACATAAAATATGAACTGAATGCTCTGGTGAAATGATTCTTGGACTATGTCATAGTAATTGAATAAATAAAGACAGATAAAGTAGATAAAATATCACAAAAGGCAGAAAGCATGGACAATGAGTTTTCAAACCAAACAGACTCATACAATGAGGGAAATTTGAAAAAGCAATATTAGAAAGAGAAGTCATGGGCACAATAAACAGATAGAGAAACTAATGGCCTGAACAGTCAAAACAGAAGGTTGGACTTCATCTGTGCAGAAAGTGAAAATGCACACATGCAGAGTCACCACACTTTCACAGTGCTCTGTCATACAAGCCAGAGCACCAAATTTAATCTGTGCACAAGTATGTAATGGTGGCACATACTACTTACTTGTTAAGGACTTTACAAATGGAACAACTGAAGGCCAGCCACTGCTGAGCAAGAAAAATTACTTGACATATCTTGTATTTTATATAACCAAGAGTTCTGCTTATACTTTCTGTTCAGTGTCCATTTTTCACAAGAATATTATATTAATGATCCCAGATCCTTTTCCACAGAACTGCTACCCAGCAAGTTCTAGGCTGTGCTCTCTTTGTGAAGCTGTTTCCTAGCTAATGAGATTTTTTCTTGTCTTCCTTGAATTTCTTATTAAAAAACCCAACAAAACAGGAAAAAAAAAGAAAAAGACAATAATTTTTTTTCAATATCACATTACATTTTAATTCTAATTCCAAAATGTTTGCAAGTCTTCTCTAAGCCTGTTTTATAGCATCTCCAGTTTAATACCTGCACTGTTTCATCCACATCATTAATGAAAACATTGAAAGGTACAGAAACAGCAATCCAATAGATTGGGGGCAATGTCTAAGCCAGCAGCAAGCATCTCAAGAGTTTTTTTCAAACCAACCCCATTTTGGTTAGAAGCTTGTTAATGTGATTCTTCTGTGAAAGTCCCTACTCACAGAATTCTAAGAGTTAACAGTTTCCTAACTAAGAAGGGTTTGGTTTTAGCCTTAGCTTTAAAATTCCATTAAATGCTCTGTTCTTCTTCTATTCATCTGATATTAATTCATTCATTCAGTTACAGAAAAGCATACAAAACTGCCTAAAGGTAAAATACATTGCCAATGTGCCATTTCTCACATTTATGGCAAATATTTATACATTTGTGGACGTTATTATTAAAAGTCCTAAAGAAGTTCTAAGCCTTATGCAATTGTTTTTACTGTGCGATATCTAGCAGCTTATTTGGGGTTGACAAAAACCACACAGCTCTAGATTACCTTCAGAGCAGTCTAATTAGAACTTTTGTCTTTTAATATCAAGTAATTAGATGGCCACACAGTAGCAGTTTAGCAAGAGTATGACTTAAGGCAACAATCAGCAGATGATTATCCAGACTTATTTGCAATATTTATTTTATTTTAACATTTTAAATAGCAAAAGATAAAATGCTAGGCATGAAATTTCACAGGATTTCTCTGTTTTTAAATAAATATATTTTTTTCTATATTACTGCTGGTCTCCCCTGTTTGTTCTTCCCATTTACTCCTCCATCAATTTTGTAGCTTTTTGCCTTTTGAGGAGTGGTTTGCCAACAGCCAAATTGAACTAATGACTTGCTGCCATAGCAAGGGACAATCCCATGTCCTCTCTTCCCTGCAGCAAAAAGCCAACACTTTCTGTGTCCATCTCACTGAACCAGTTTTTGTGGCAGGTAAGGAAAAAGACCAGAGGAGTATCTGGTCTGTACAAGGAGGGACACAAACTCCTGACCTGGAGTGGGTGAAAGGAATTAGCCCTTTCAACTCCTGCTAATCAGCTTAGCTTTGCTGTCAAGCCATACACTGAAGTTCATCTCCTTCACATTGTTCCTCACAAAGCCCCTGGTCTCATCCCTGATGATTACATCTTCAGAAACGCGTGGCCTGGTTTCTTTTCTTTTACTGAGTGTTAGACTAGAGAACCTTCGTTTCAGTGAATATATGAACATAGCTACCATCTAATTAACAGTTAAGTAATACATGGCAGCAAGTGAAGTGATACCTTAAAAGCATTTTACTTTGCAGAAGTATAAGATGGGTGTGGGAGAAATCACTAACTCTTTTATTTTCATTGTTTTGGTAAGGTATTTTACAAGCAAAGGAAGTGACACAGACTATTAGGGACTAATACTCAAAATTCAAGGAGCTGCAAGGCTTTCAAAAAAGTTCCTCTTATTGCTCAGTGTTAAACCCAGTCTCTGAAGACTAAATAACACAGATCCTTACAATTTGTTTTCTCTGCTCTTGGACTAGAGCAGAAAAGAGTTGTAGATAAAGCCCCAGGAAGGCAAGGAAGGGCCAAGCAGCTGCAGTGAACAGCAGGTCACAACATCCACACTTACAGATATTATCACCCACAGAGGACTATCCTTTGCCAACTCTCATGTACAATCAATAAGAACCTTCCTGAGGAAAGGTAGGTATTTTTGAAAGAAAGGTGCTTTTGAAGGTATTTTTGAAAGAAAAAATCAAGTAGGAAACAGACTAAAAATCTGCAGTCATATTTTTCAACCTCTTCTTCAAACAGCAGTCAGTTCAACCTCCCTTTTGAATTACTACACATTAAGACAACGTAAAAGGACTTAAAACACAGAAAACTGAGGCAGAAACAGCTTCATCTTGCACATTTCTTTCATCATGAAACCATATCTATTCCCTAGCTTCCAATATGATGTTGATCCAATTTAGTACAAAAAGCATGCAAGTCTCCAAATCAATGACCACATTACCATTATCACAGAATCACATTATGTGGGAGTACATATTATTTATATCTGTCACTGAGCCAATCCTTCTTTAACAACTCACTTTAAAAATGTTTCATGCAAATTTGAAAAGTATAAAAAACAAACCAGACAAACAAGGCAGCTAATTATGGAATCACAGACTAAACCTAAAGATTTTCTCCATCAACAAAATGGCCAAACATGCGGACTTTTGCTGCTATTTAATTATGGTGTGTTAACAACAGGGCAAGAACCAAAGTCTTACCCTGCAATCAAGATTGGATTTATACAACTTGTAATACATAGAATGTCCCAGAGTAAATATAATAAACAAACATATAGGACGTAGTAAATTACTTAAACCACTACAGCAAAAGTCAAGTAACTAATATGAAAAATCAGTGAACTAAAAAGCCATTTACATTCACAGTACCTGTCACACCAGCACAGTCACCCACATTGTATGGCACAGCTGTACAGTGAGATATGAGGACTGAGATAAGGATTAAAGGCATCTATAATTCAGGTTTACAAATATAAGCAAGGTGTCTGAATTGTCACTTTGTTTACTCAATTGTCATTGAGTAAAAGGAAATACAGCATGGGAGTACCATGGTTTACCAGAGGGTACTGGGCTTGCATGGCCAAGCTTTGGCAGCAGGGGGTTACAGGGGTGGCTCCAGTGACAACCTGCCAGAAGCTTCCTCTGTCCAGCAGAGCCAACCCCTGACAGCCCCAAAGATGGACATGCTGCTGGTCAAGGCTGGGCCAATTAGAAATGGTGGTAATGCCTCCAACATACTTCAGAATAATAAAAAAAAACCCTTGCACAGTTATAATTGTGGGCAGAGAAGAGCAAGGTGGGAATGTGTGAGAGGAACAAGTGTGCAGATACCAAGGTCAGTGCAGAAGAAGGAGCAGGAGGTGCTCCAGGCATCAGAGCTGGGATCCCTCTGCAGCCCATGGTGAGACAATGGTGAAGAAGCTGTGCCCCTGCAGCCCATGGGAGACCTGTGGAGAGAGGGGCCCTGCTCCTATACTGGAGCAGCCTGGCCTTGAAGGACTGCACCCCATGGAAGAGTCACCCATGCTGCAGCAGCTTGGGCATGGTTGCCTGTGGGATGGAGTCATGGTGGAGAGGTTAATGGAGAACTATGTCCTGTGGGCAGGGCCCCATGGTGCAGCAGGGGAAGGACTCCTCTCCCAGGAGAAAAAGCAGGTGATGAACTGACTGTAATGCCCATTCCCTGTCTCCCTGTGCTGCTGGAGGAGAGTGTAGAGCTGGGAAAGAGGGAGAGGTAGCAAGAAGGTATTTTTAAGGTTTTATTTCACTTCTCATTTCTCATTATCCTGCTTTGATCTTGTTAGCAGCAAATTCAATTAACATCTCTAATTTGAGCCTGTTTTGCCCATGATGGTATTTAGTGAGTGATCTCTCCTGGTCCTTATCTCAACTCATAAACTTTTCATTATACTTTCTCTCCCCTGTCCAGCTGTGGAGGAGAGTGAGAGAGTGGCTTTGATGGCTGCCTGATATCCAGCCAGGGTGAACCCACTACAGTCTTTTAAAGACCCAATACACAATGTCAGCTGAGATGTCCTGAGACACCACATTTGGGTACCTGCCTATTCCATCAGCTGCTGCTTCAGGTAATAGACATTCTCTCTGAAGACTCATGCCACATCTGAGACTGCATGTGGCAGGCAGTTCAGAGAAACCCTGACATGAAGAGGCAATGAAATGGCAATAATGTGTGTGTTCAAAGAAATGTATTACACCAGTCAGTACAGCCAGCAGACCCAGGGAGTTATTCAAGGTGATCAACAAGTAGGCCTCTAATTTAGGATTAGCTAACCACACAGCTGAGTGGCAGGTGAGAAGCAGACAGGCTAACTTAGTGTCTCAATCTGCACAAGATGCCAAAATACAAGCAACTGAATCCTACCCAAAGTCTACTGCCAAACTTGTCTTCAACAAGTAAGTGATCACGGATGTTACTAAAACTAACAGACGCAATTACAGAAGTAAATAAGCCCCTTTGCAGAGACAAGTCTTTCTGTAAAGAATGATGGAAAATGCAGGGGTTAGGGCACTGACTGCAATTGTGCACATTAGCATGAGCAAAAGTATAAAAACTTGTAACAAGAAACTTAACAGAAAGTGGAGCATACTGACAGGCAGGAATGCAACTCTTCCCTTGCTTCCCTGGCAACAGCAAGGCTGACATGAAAAAGCTGGGAAAGGAGCAACTCAGGCCACAGTGCATCTTACTGTGTGCAGCAAAACTAATGACCCCAGACTGTACATGTGGCTCATTTTCTTTTCTAACAGAGAAATCAGTCAGGTCCTGTGTATACTAGTCTTGCCACTCAAAGACTCAAGGAGAAATTTCATAGACAGACATCCTAACAGAGACCCTAAGTAGAGAAATTATTAATATAAATCTGAAAATTGATGGGAAAAAGGATTGCTAATTTGTATTAAAATGGTAAGGGACATAATTAGATTACCAACTTGAAGATTTCAATGCTAGAAGAAAATGAAAATATAAAGAAAGCCAATCTGTTGCATCAGAAACTGTTTGGCATCTCAAAACATTTCAACCTGTTTATAACCCAAAGCCCAAGGGGGAAAATCAGTCTGGTTTATATGAATGTTTGCTGCGTTAAGATAATCTCATCAGAAAGTCTCTCTCAATTTATTATTCCTGTCCAGAAAACAGAGAAGATGGCATAAAAGCCATGGAAATTTCCAACAGGCAGTACAAGCTAACCCAGTTCTCACAGTGCCACAAATTTTAAGCTCAGAAAAGACTCTGAACCATCCAGACAGAATATTGGTTCAGGCACAGCCATCAGTTTGACCCAGCCAAGATACCCTGAATTACTACAGAGAAGAAAATGTGAAACTCCTTCATGAAACAGCAAGGTGATCATCAGAGCACTCTTTGTGGGAGGCCTTTCTCATCCAAAACTCATCATGGTTTGAGGTAGATCCCAAAACCTAGTTTGCAGGTGGCTATAATGCCTTAGAGATCAGAGGCAGGACACACACCCTGCCCAACACTAGAGGTAATATCCTCTTTGTATTTGCTTACTGCACCTGAGAGCAGACACTAACCCACAAGAGCTGACTGCCCAGTACTGTAACTCTTCAGCTCTCTCCTCTACCATGACTCTAAACCACTTATGGCATCTTGAAAACTGGAAGCTTGTATTTCCCCAGACACTCTGTGATAAACAGTCATATCTATAACAGTTTTTAAAAGATGAAGGGGTCATCATACCATCTTACTCCAGATACAGGTAACTCACATTCACCTTATGCTAAACAAAAATGAGTTAGTCAGTTTTCCTGAAGAAAAATAGCTGAATAGAAGGGAAGCCTAAACTGCTAGTTTAACAATCAATCATCAGCTTAAAAGTGGAGAAGAGGATTAAGTAAATGAAAAAACATGACTCAAACTTGACACTCTGAGGCTACAGACTTGTTTGCATCAAAGCTGTAATTGGTTCCTTATTTGTGATGTTGGAGTCTAATCTGAGGTTCTTCCAAGAAACTAGCTTCTGATTTAATTAGTATTTTGAAATTTCTCTCCTATATATTTCTAAAAGCTGCACTTTTTTCTCAATTTGTGCTAACAAGTAGTAGTTACATTCCTAAAATCTCCAGTAAGCTTTGACTGATTTTAAATTACAACATACTCTCACTTTAAGTAAAACGTCCCTCCAACTGCTACTTTGTTCTGAAGCAGGAAAAAATTACTTCTTGACTTCAATCAACTAGAAATTGCATTTTATTAATAGAATTCAGAAAATCATCTCAGTTTTCCTTCACTACCTGTGACAAACTACTTCTAATATAATTTGAAGTAGCAAATTTGGTGAAGTAGCAGAACTATGCCTTTTTCTTTGAAATGAAGTTACAGCTTCTGCCACCAAACCTCCTCACACTGCAGTCAGCTGTCTATAATGAACAGCTACAAGCTCCTCAGAGAAAGTGGTTTCAGTGGACTAAGCAACAGGTGTTGCACTCTGTTGTTAGAAGCAGATAAAATTCTGCTTTGTGTGCCTTTTTTGTTCTCCATTAGTGTATTTAAACAAAATCACTGTATTTGACAGCTGAAGTGATGAATGCCCACATTGAAGTCTCATACAGTTTCCAAGAAGTTCCAGCTCCCAGAAACAGCTGGGGTCAAATTGCCACCTTCTGTTCCTGAAACATTCCTGGAGTTCTCCCTTCCCTCAACTTTTCCATAGACAGTTTCTAATTGCTTGGCTATAAGACAATGTGGACATACAGTTCATACAGAGACTGGCTCCCTGCTCACTGGGGACAGGAGTGGGACTCTGCTCCCAGGCACAGAGTACCTGTGAGATCAGGGGTCCTGCACCAGTTTGACAGAGCTCCCTTCCTATTTCAAGTGCAGCTCTCCTCAGTCAATGAATTAAGGTGAAATAATTCCTGAGTATTGGATTGGGCCTACCAAATCTCTGACTGAAGATAAGCACAAAATCTAAGTTTTCAGCTGGAGAAAATAAGGTTTAAAGATGCTGTGTCTGGGGGCAAGGTCACGATCAATGCTAAACATTATCTGAACATGAAAAACCTGCCACAAATTCAGCTGCAGCACAGAGGCTACATACAACTGGCAGGATAGAAAAATGTTATTTCTGGAGTTGAATCAGCAAGGATGATACTAAAATAACAACAAACAACAGAAAGGAAGAGTGCTGGTTAAAATATTTTTTTTTTTCAAATTGAGCACACTGTGAGGGCACAGAACCAGCATAACAAAACCAGGCCTTTCCCTCCAACTTATGTACTAGTGTTTAGGAACACTAAGTAGGATACATCATAAAATAGCAAATAAGAGACCTTCGTCTAAAGAGCTGATGATTCAGAATAACTTGTTTTCCCAGACCAAAGGAAGTTATAAATGTAACTACTACAGGGAAAAAATGTAAACAAACTGAATTAAAATTTGGAATTGTCTCAAGTATTTTTACCCAGATAAAGTCAGAAATAAAACAAAGGATAAGACTGGCTTAGAGTGCAAGCTGATGCACTGATAACATGAAATGATTCAAAATAATAAGAAAGAGTACCTGGAACTGAGCAAAAGCAAAAAAAGAAGATTGCATTTATTAGGAATGGGAATGCTGTAACATCATAGACTCACGACCACCTAGAGGATGGATGGGTGGATCATTCTCTGAGCTGCTCTTCAAAGGAATGTCTTTCTTACCACTTACTGTACTTTCAGGACTCCAGGGCCATTAGACTCAGCAGGGTAAAGCTAGCTTTTGTGTCTCTGGAACCACCCTAAAGTAGCTTGAACAGACTTGAAAAGAACAAACTTGCTTTGAACTTGCAGAGAGCTAACACTTCTGTTCCCCTTCAAATCAAAATCAAATTAAAAAAGAGTACTTCAAAAGGGAAACAAGTCCCCATTTTCTAGGATGTCCAAAAGAACTTGTGCTATTTAGGCTACAAACATATGCCTAATACAGTCTAACCCCTGCAAAAAGTGATGTTCCTAGTTAATGAAGGGTTGTGCTCCTAGCCCAAGGGTCAACCAAAGTCTGTCTAAGTTGCAATGACACACAGCAGAAGCTTAGGTAAAGGTGCTGACCCCAGAGGTGAGGAGCAGATCTGCAATCCAGCACAACAGCAAAGACATCACATTCAAAAACAGAGCAGGCCCTGGAAATAGAACTGCCTCAGCTAACCCTGTTCACCTGCAGGGCTCTGTCCTGTCCCATCCTGGGGATATATCAGGTATATTTGTCTGACAGTACCCATGTCTCCCATGCTCCTGTCAGCTATGAGACACCTGAGCAGAGGTAAACAGTACCAGTATTTGCAATGACAGCAAATAAAACCACTTCCTTCTGGTGTCAATGTCAAAATTCCTAGTGAGTACAGGGTTGGCTTAAAAACCTTGAAAAGATTCCAGTTACTACTGTGTCCAAGAAGAGAAACAATTTCAAATCCAGGATGGGCAAGTTGATGTTTACATTTCTTTTAAAATACTTTAAATACATTTAATAACTTAAGTTTCACCAGCTACAGTAGCTGCTTGCCCTCATATCTACTGTAACCTGTGAATGCAACAAAGTATCGAGAGGCTCAGACAGCAGTGAAATTTGAGGCAAATCTCAAGAGAAGGATAAAAGTTTTCCTGTCACCTGAATGCTACCCTGTGAAGAGAAAAGGCCTCCAAAGCCACCTCCTCTGGTGAACTGCCACTGACAGAAATTTGTGGAATGGTCAGTTTCAGAAGAACCTTGTAATGTAACAGCTGAAGAATTTAATTAAATATTAAATTCTTCTCATGGGACTTGGCAAATACTTAGGGTTGCCTGGAGGTCCAGATCCAGAACATCCTCATGAACGGCAACTTCACCAAGCCAGTGGAAAACTGATCCAGTCCTGGCATCTTCAGCCAGTTTGCACTTGCTTAAGGCTCTAAGTAATAAAAACTGGCCTGTTGAAAAGGGGTGAAGAAAAGATGATGTGGGCCACTCTCCCTTCTGAAGAGGTCAAACCCCATACCTAACACAGTGGATTCAGCTAAGAGAGAATATTGAGAGCTGGCTCTGAAAAAACAGAGAGCTTTAACTGACTCCTGATCCAGGACAAGTTTCTCATTCCTTTTCACAAAGATGAGACAGCTCTAGCTGCCATGCACAAGCTGGACACACATTTAATACAAGACTAGTAAGTGTCTTGCACTGAATTCTCAGAGGGTCAGAAGGGTTTTCAAGAAAATCCCTCTGGAATCATTCATTACAATTCCCAGACTCTAACCAGGTACAAAAGCAATGTCTCTTGGGTATATACTCTTGAGCAAAATGCCCTCTTGAATGGACATTGCCTTCACAGATGAAACACTATTCAGAGCAGGCAGATTTAAACACTATTATACACAAGCCTGAAACAAAAAGCAGAGAAAATACTTTCCACAGCCTGGAAAGAAAAAAGCAACATCGTATCCAGGACTGAAGAAGGACCCGCAGAAGGGGAAAAAAGTAAAACAAACATACAAACTGACAGTTAACATGAAATTTTAGATTGCTTCTTGATCTTGTCTAACAAAGCCAAAGCTACTACAGAGTGTTAATTCATTATTATCTTGTTTTAATCAGAACAACTGGGTATGGTTCTAAGTGATAAAACATTGCCCTCTACCAGGCCTACTTTTCCACCTTGGGAACAACATTATCTTGATTTCATCCTTTAAAATGTATCAGTTGCATGGATGCGTTGTCTAGGTGACATGGAAAAAGTTCTCTAACACTTGCAGACAGTTACTTATCCAGAATCAATTCCAGTTACTGATATCAATCTGCACATTTAGTATGCTGATGTTTCCTTATATTCATTTAACACTGCTTTTTTAAACTGGGGTCATTGTAGGAGAAACTGGAAAGCACGAATACCTAACAAGTGCAAAAAATAAGCAGTAACAATAAAAATTAGCTTACACATCTCTTTTCTTGATCCAACAGGTGACTATTTTCATTGCAAGAAACTTTTCAAGAAAATCTGGTCTCCTACACTCAAAACCATTTCCTTTAGCCTGGAGGAAAGCTGGCAAGCAGTGAAACTGGAAGTGGAACCTTTGTGATCCTTTGGAAGTTTTCAGAAGATGAAACTGTAAACATACCCTTCAAGTGAGCATGTGCTACTATGGTAAAAATCTTAGTAAGCTAACTTCTCCCAGAATCTAAGGATAGGAGGTTAACCTATACTTGATATAATAATTGGCTGCCGGTTATAACCAGGTTTGGGACACCAAGAGGGATCTGAGCTCAAAGCTTGTGTTCTAATCAGTCTAAAAAGTGTCCCCTCCCATCATTTTAATGGCGACTAAATCAAAAGATTATGGGGATAGAGAAGCATAGTGAAGTCACAATATTAGTAATTAAAAATGAAAAAAGTGCTATTTACTAGGAAAAATTTAAATTTCATAACTTGATTTTATTTGGTTAAATAGAAACAAACTTGTAACATTCTAGTGACCTACTGTATAGATGTATAGTTGACTAAAGCAAATGCAAAGATGGAGTATGACACAGTACGACATATTTCATTAATGGGAAACACTTCAAAAACTACCAGTTTAACAAAAAAGACCCACAAAACAAAACCAAAACCACAAAACACTTGCTCTTCAGATGAAGTATGAACAATCTTTAACAGTTACAGAACATAGATGCAACTTTAGTGTTACACTACCACAGATGGCTTTTCAAAATTCATTTTCACATTAGGAGTTGTGACAAGCAATTTTTTCATTCTAAATATTTTTCCAGAACAATGCCTGAGAAGACATCTCTCAAATTCTTGCTGAACTCTTGATCCTTTAATGGAAACACACTTTGGATAACGGCAATTGTGACTCAGTGCTGACAATGAGCAGACCCTTTAAATGCAGAGCCCATGACTTTATATATATATATATATATATATATATATATAAATTATATATAAATTATATATGTGTGTTAACTACACTACACACAGATTCCATTTCCTCTCTTCACAGAGTTTGTCATGCACTCCCACCAATTCCATTCCTCCTCATTTACTATCCTTTCCCTCCTGAACAGAACTTCCAGCCCAGTTCCCTGATCTGCCTCCACAGGACCCCTGCCTTGTGCTCTTTATGACCCTCAACCAAATGGAAACCCCTGTCTTTCTTTCTTTTCTTCTTTTCAGAGGAGAGAGAATTCAAGAACTATTGTGATAAATACAGGCTATGTGTGATCCAAAGATTAGAAACACAAAACAGTAAGTTCTGGCAAAAGACAGACGTCTTTTATTATAGATTTTGTGGCTGGTGATAGGAAATAATTGTAAGCAGTGGAAGGAAAAGTGAAGCTCTGGTGGCTCATTAACATTAGTTATGTTGTTTCAGTTGTCCTGAAAAAATGCAGTGTTAGGTCTCCCCCAGCACATCAGTGATACATGCATGAGGAAACAGATACTTTGCACCCCAATCAGAAAAAACCTCTGCCCATATCTATCATATATATGCCAAAAAAAGGGCACTCAAACCCACACACCTCCTTTATAAGACCAGCTCTCCAATGGAGTAACACCATAAGAAGATGTGTTTTGGGGTGAAGGACTGGACACAATTGATGGGAGTTTTTCAGTGTTTTCAAAGACTAACAAATCAATAGCCATGGATTTTGGGCAGGCCAAAACAAACTGTCTAGATAGAGCATGACAGGTGCACCTTTCCTAATGGCTAGGGACCCAATCTTGGAATAGGAGGATCTGCTTCACTATGGCTTGTTGCCTAACCTTCCCAAGGTCATTTGTCATGACACTTTACAGATAAAACACATAGTATTCGATTCACTTCCCACATTCACACCAGTGTAAACCAGAGTTAGAATGACGTTTATAAAGCCACGGAGGAAAATCAAACCTTTGCCCCCAGAGAAGAGGCTGATGGTGTTAAATTCTTATTTAAACTTGGTCCAGCCATTAAAACACCTCTGACCAGGTTTTTCTGCAAGTAAAATTACAAAGTTTCTTTACAATTTACTATCTTAAATCAGAATTTAAGATTAGTCAAATTTATTATTATTTTGATGTAATTCTTGGGGAACAAGGTAGATTGAGCTGGCAAAAAGATACATAAAGACTTTGGCCTCCAAGCTGAGCAGCCTGAGCAGAACCCAAACTGAGTAACATGGCTGAAAAGTTGTCTGCAAAGAAAAGGAAATCCGAACTGTCCTTTCCCCTCAAAAACTACAAACAAGCAGGCAGCCTCAATCCTGTTCCTAGCTGGCAGCAATAGGAATCTTCACAAAGACTGGCAGGAGTAGAAATCTCTCTCTCTGAGTTTTTTTAGGTCAAAGCTAAGGTTCAGCAGCTGGAAATCAGTACTGAAAATCTTACACTGCTGCTGACTTTCTAGAAAAAAAAAGAGATTTCATTCAGAAATCTGACAGTCTGGCACTGTTTATATAAGCAGCAATGTCACAACAAAGCCTATACAAAACCTCCTTAGAGTTAGAAAATGGCTTAAATGCATTTGTATTACTTCACTGGTGTAGACTGCTAACCTGGAATTACCACATAACCCAGGAAGACCTTACTCCTGTGCAGCTCGCTTCCACTGGTCAGCACAAGTGTGATACACCACTGTATGCTCCCGGACAGAAGCACAGCTCAACCACTCCAAGCTAAGGCAGAGCAAACAGCCTTCCTTGTGCCTTGCTACACTGCAGCTACTCATACACATCCCTCAGTACTGTTCAAGGCAGTATTGCATGCAAGGAGAGGGGCTACAACAGCAGCACTTGATCTACTCTTTTGTACAGCATAAACTTTTTTTTAGTACCATGGTAGCTGCACAGGGAGCATTCCAAACACGGCTTGAGAAGCTTACGTCTTGGTATTCACAGAAACAGCTTGCTGGCCGTAAGGCAACACCAGCCAGATACACTGCAGGGAGATTTTTGCTTGGGTATCACTGACTTGTCAGGTGGGACCCTGAGCACTACAAGGCAAACAGCTTTGCTGCAGGACTCACCCTCACAGATAAGCCCAGGCAGCCCACACTTCTCCAGGAGGGCATGGCTGTGACTTCCAGGCCTGGCTGTAATCAAGATGAACTTTTTCCCACCAGACACCTGAACACTGGGAACGTGCCACCCAGCCCATGAGAAGCCTGGACTAGGCAACTCCCCAGCAATGTGTCTCTGGGTCCCACCTCAACGACGGCCCCCAAACCCTCGTGCTGGGCGAGGGCCGGTAAACGGCTCTGCCCATCGCTGGAAGAGATGCCGACATCCATTTTGGGAGTGGGAGAGCCCAGCACCGATGGCAAAGTTTGGGGCTCTGTCCGAAGTTTGGGGGCAGCGCAGGACGTGCACAGAGAGGGCTGACTAGCACACACGTACAGACACACGGCGGCTCAGTTGCGAGGTCCGCGCCGCTGACCGACCGAGCAGCGCCGGGCGCCCCTCGCCCCGCCGGCGGCGGAGCGGCCACCGTGCGCCCCCGAGGCCGCGCACCGCGACAGGCCCGGCCGGGACACAGGACGAGGAGCAAGTTCGGTCGCACAGAACTCCTTCCCGAGGACTGGGACAGGGCAGGCCCGGCGTGGTCCCCGCCGAGCTCGGCCCCGCCGCACGGCCCGGCCGCGGCCCGGCCTTGGCGCAGCGACGGCCGTCGGCAGCCGGATCCGTGTACGGGAGCTGGGCAGGGGATCCAGAGGGGACTTCCCCGGCCCCCGGGGGTGGCAGCGCTGCCCACCTGCGCCCCTGCCCGCCTCCTGTGCCCCTCGTCGGGCGGGCGGCTGGCGGCGGACGGGTCCCCGGGTGTGGATGGCGGGGTCGGCGCCGCCGCCCCCCGCCGGAGCGGAGCGGAGCGGGCCGGCGGCGCCGTGGCGCAGGAGCGCCCGCACGGCCCCGGGGAGGCGGGGGGCGCCGGCGGAGCCCTCGCCCGGGAGCCGCCGCGGCGACGGGAGGAACGGGAAGCCAGGACGGAGACTAGGACATCGAGGCTGAAGCCGCCCCCTTCCCTCCCTCCCGGTTACCTGCTTCCCGGGGACACTTTGGAGACGCCTCCAACATCGGCAAACACTAAAGAGAACTGACCCCGCCGCCGCGGCGGCCGCCGCCGGCCCCAACCACTACGCCCCCCCCCCCCCGCCCTCCCGCCGGCGCCGCCGCCCCGCCCCGCCGCCCCCGCGCCGGGCGTCGCCCCCTGCAGCTCCCCTCGGCCCCCCCTCGCCGCCGCCCCCGCCGCGCCAGCCGCCCCCGGGGCGCTCCCCGAGCGCTCCCGGCGCCGTGCTCCCCCCGCGCCCGCCGCGCGAATGGCCCCGTCCGCGGCCCGGCCCCGGCCCCGGCCCGGCGGCGCGCAGCGCCCCCAGCGGCGGCGCGGGGCCCTGCGCCCTCCGCCCGCCCCCAGCCCCGTCGGCCCCGGCGGGCCCCGGCACCCCGCGCTCACCTGCCCGCGCCGGGCCGGGCCGGGGCCGGGGCCGGGGCCGGGCTTCCACACGGCGAGGCCTCGGCACCGCGGAGGAGGAAGCCCCAAGCCGGGGAGCGCGGAGAGCAGCAGCGCGGGGGATGTGCCGGTCCGTGAGTGGGGCTGAGATCGGCCTGGCGACTGTGCTCTGCCCGCTCTCAGCTGCTCCCGAGAGCCGCGGTCCGCACCGCTCCTTGCGCGCCTGGAGAGAGCGGGCTGCGAGACTTCAGGCAAGGAAAACGGCCGGCAGAAATACGGGAAGAAGGGGGCAGCCACCAAAGCAGACCAGAGAAGAGGCTTGATTTTATTTCCCCCATCTGCTGTTATCTCACTCTAGCTTGTACCACTAACTCTCCAACGTATTTCCCCTCTCACCTTTCCCCTCCGAGAGAGCTGTTTTCAAAAAAAGGTAAAAACTCATAAAGAAGATTTCTGTTAATATTTTCTTCTGTCTAGAATTAGGCAGATCACTGATGCAGTTGCTGGGAGCTGCCTGGAGGGAGACGAGGGCCAGGGAGTGCAGCTGTGGAGGTTCAGCTATGGAGGTTCCACGGTGCATCACTGAAACTTCCCCAGGTGGGCACAAACCCTCCCCTGCTTACACAGGGCTCAGCCACATAAAACCTTGGATAAATTGCTGTTTTTGTGCCTTTCCAACCAAAACCAACTGTCTTTGGTTTTGCCACCATAAAAGTATTTATCTTGTTGCCATGTTTCAGGTTTGCACATCCCTTACAGAAGGCAGAACTAGACAGAAAAATGTAGAAAAAAAAGGGTAGAAATAAAAAAAAAGCTTATGCAAATTGAGATTAAAGTCTAAAGTACTTCCTCCTCTAAATTAGAAATTAATAGATGAATAAAAGGAGAGAAATTAAAGAAATCAATTTCTGACCATCTATGGCATTAAAAAGATAACATTCAAATCTTTATCACAAAGTAATCAGAAGTTTATTGTTCATTAGTAAAAGATTTCTGAGTTTAATCCACAATCTAATTTATTTTGTAAAAATCTGTTTTCCTGATTGGCTCAAGTAAAATAAACCACAAATTTTTAAATCTGTGCAAAAGCCAGGTAGAAGCACCAGAACTTGAAGCAATCATGTTCCTACCTGATTTGCAAGAGTGCATTAAAAAAATTCATTAGGCTCAGAAACTAAACTAGATTTTTGAGGAGGCAAAGATCTATATCTTTTTGCTACACAACTAATTTTTAATGAATCTTTTCATATGAGAGTTATAACATTAGTCATAGCAAATGTAATTTTAAAAAACAACAGATAAGTCAGGATTAGAATGAGTCTAAGAGTTCATACTGCCTGCAGTATCTGCTATTATATGATAATTATTTTTTTTAATTATTACTTGATACCAAGAGGTGGATCAGTTCTGAGCAAAAAAGAAAAGATATAGCCTGACACAATTCCCAAGCATAGTGGAGGAACACTCTAAAAGCACACAGCCCAGGTGAACTTTGGTAGTAAGCTTGCATACTGTAGATAATTTACACACCAAATACACATCATGACACCTAGTGGCAGAGCTGCATTGTGAGTATCTAAGTGATAGCAAGATTTTATTCATACTGACAGAACACTAATATGACATTTACAACTTGTTGAAACTCATGTTGGGAACTCAGCATTTGCTATGAGAGTTTTATACATACCCTGTATTCAGCAGTGGTAGCTCGTTAATTCTCCCCTTCTCATTCCTCCATTGTTTTGTTTTCTGATTCCTTACCCCTTAATTTAAGAACTGAGGACAGAAACACACTGTATAATTCAATTTCTTTTGTAGTCTTCTGATTTAATGTAGCAATGGATAATAATGCAATACTTTTCATTAGGCTACTATGAATTTTTGCATGAGCAAAGTTCATCTAGATGCTGAATTGTGATGGTGCTGTCCATAGAAGTTTGTGGGTTTTTTTTCATTTGCTTGTTCTCTGTTTTTTCCTTCATAATTTTATGTCATGTCATTTTTACTTTACTTACTATGAGTAGTTTGAAGAACAACCCTACAGCATAGCATATACGTAGCATCAGTGCACCCAGAGAAAAACACATCTAATGAACGCCAGCATCAAATTATGAGAGGGCTTTTGTGAACTTTCTGCAGTAGACAGGTGTAATTCCAGCAAGCCTCTAAAATCTCCAATCTCTGCTATTATTTCAATAGTAACATTTTTATAGAATTGCTATTACTAAACACTAAAACTTTAGTTTAAAAACATATCTTGAGATACATGTATCAACTCAAAAGTATCTTGATATACATCTTGTGGTGCAAATGGAATGTAGCTGGAAGAAAACTGAATACAGAAGAGCAGATTTTATCCCAATACTTACCATGTATATATACATATTTTATAAAACAAAGGTTAATATATTTTATAATAATTTTAAGCCATTGGCTGTATTTTGCTTTTATAATGTTTCCTATGAAGTGGAGCTTTACTTACATGAACAACTAAATTGCATTGCTAGTCATTTCTTTAACATTTACTGCACCCTTACGTTTGAGGGTCTTTTTCCTGCTACTGCTGAGGTACAGGATAAAGACTACTCAGTATCTCCAGTAAAAGCAGCTTAATACAACCTAAAAACTTCTTAGGTTTTGAAAACAAGATGCATAATTTGTATGTACTTTTTCACACTGCTCCATTAGTAAATAAGAAGAGTGTCATAACTTGCATAACATTCTAGTTTCAGGATGCAAGTTTTTAATAGAAGTAATTAATTCAGTATGCAGTTTGAAAATAACAAAAAGCCACATTAATGCCTAAATGCCTGCATAAATACCTAAGTGGAGGAAAGGATAGAGTTATTCTATTTGGTCTGTATACATGAGTGCAGGACACTTGAAGATACTTGGCCTTGTCATTGTGAACCTCAGATTCAGAAAAAATAAATCACCACTTTCACACTGACTTGCAAAAACTCATAATATTCTAATTTTTACTAATATATTTTATTATTAGAATTGTAGTTTCAACAGATACCATCAAGAAATTAGTTTCCACCCCTCAATACACTTTGGTGTAACAAACCAAAAATAAATCCCCAAAAAACCCACCCAACTGTGTATTTAAGAAGTAGGAGATTTACAGAACTGATTGGAAAGGAGTTCTGAAGGTCTGCTCCACTACCCTCCCTGCCTCCTCGAAGTACAACCAACTTTAAAGCTGGATCTGACCTTCAAGTTAGCAGGTTTCTTGGTTTCCTTTAGAAAACTTCCAAGACTGGATGTTTTACAGTCTCTCCCAGAATTCTGTTTCAGAGTATTAGAAAGTTTCTTTGTAGCTGTACTATTTATTTATTTAAGAACTTGCATGATATTTGATACTAAAGTTAAAACCATAATGAAGCTAATAGAGTGCTCATAAAATACCAATAAGAAGTGAATAATGCATTATTTACATTAGTCAGTCATTCAACTGAATAAAAGTCTCTAATAGCTTAGTACCAGAAGAATGAGTCACTTAATTTTTTTAATAGTATTTTTTCAATCATTAAAACCAAAATGCAGGACTTTGGGATTACATTTGATTAAAACCCAATATTTTTAATGAACCTACATCTAGTCAGACCACTGCTCTCCCCAATTACAGGTGCAGAACTGTGACTATAAAAGTAGATCTTTAAATACAATGCATGACAAATTACTAAACCAATTTATCACTAGGTAGTACATGGAATGAGAGGCATGAACAAACCAAGACAAAACAAACTACAAGTAAATACTGTGAAGAGTTTTCTCGGGTAATGGAAACCATTTACTCTTCATGCTCCAACGAGGACTCACAAGCAATGAATTTTAACAACTCACATTAACACAGTGTCTTTGATGATTCATGTCTAAAATGAGTTCCCTAAAACAGATGAATCACACAATCACTTCAAGAATATAAATTAAGTGAACTAGAACTTGCATGTATCAGCATATATTGAATTCCATCACTGTTGGTAAAAGGACATTGAGAAACCTCTAGGTCCTCATCCCTTTAACATGTATCTTTTTTTTAGAACACAAAGTGAATCCAACCAAAAAGATGTGCTGATTTTGCAATTACCAGCCTTCATCTAGGTATCCTATCATTGGGGTGTCAATGCTTTTTCATTATTAATTGACCCACTGCCCCAAATTTAGATTGCTTTGCAGGTGGCATTGTATTTCCCAGCAATCACTTGCTGCCATTGCTTTCATATGTCCATGCTAGGAATAGTAAAGCCATATGTAAATAAAAGCTTTACCCTTCTAATAACACTAGTGAAACTTTAACATTATACTGGTAAATTACTTTAAGTAAGTATTAGAAGTTTTACTGTACACTCAGAAAACTTCATTAATTATCATAGTTCCTGTATCCAAAACTGCATAAAAGCCCCAAGTCCCTAGTTTTAATTTGTACATTTAATTTGTGACAGATATTTCCACAATTTCCCATTTATTTTTGATACAAAGTACTGTAAAAGCTCTCTTTTGTAAGGTACAGATATCTCACTGTACAACTACAGAAAATATGATGTTGCATATTTATGCCTATTTAATTAATATGTGTGATACTGCATACACTTTATGTATATGCACAGATGCTTCATACAAGTACATCACCCATTATGAACACTGGAAGCTTCTCAAATATCCTATGTGATTTCCAGATTTAAAAAACCCAAACAAACAAACAAAACAAAAAACCCCCACACCAACAAGATTTGGATTACTTCTTTAAAGCACAGAGCATATAATGGTAGAAGAAAACCAGGAAAATTCAGGTCAGCCAGGGATTCACATCTTGTGACTACAGCAATGAAGACAAAGGTAACTACAGTTTGCTAAATCAGCAAGAACAATAACAGAACTAGCAACCTGAAGATCAATTACAAAGCACACAGATATTTAGAAATGACCCATTTCTGCATCAGTAGGCATTGCTACCTGATGAGACTACACTGGCTTTGCTCAGGAGAGAAATGTGAGAAAGCCAAAGTGTAGTTACAGGTCAAGGAAGAAACAGATTCTATAAGATGAAATTCCTGTTTACAAGCCTGGGGTTTTTGGGGGTTTTGCTTTGCTGATAACATTGTGACTACAAATGTGACTGTAAAAGGCCTTCTGACAAGTCCAAACACAATGCTATTTCCTGATTGTGTTGTATGAGAGGATCACACACATCTTGAAATGCTTTGGATTCTCATTAATGCCTCTCATTGCAGGCAAAGATTACAGCAACACTTCAGACATAACCAAAGTGACACCACTAATGTGACCAGTTTGTACATCGTGTCCATACTAGTCACATTTATCCGTAGTCATGCTCATGAGAGACTGTACCTATTCATAACTATTGCCACCCTTACAAGCAGCAGATTAGATCCCAGAGAGAGCAGGGATTAGGCCTTTTACATCTTGAAGCTAAGGCCAGTGCTGGATGTGAAAATTAAGTATTTTGTTTTTCTTTTATCAAATGTGTATATAAATCAGTAATACACTGGGTTCCATAGTGAACTTAAAGTGCAGAAAAGAATCAGATAAACTCAGATAAAACTGTTCTAAAATTTTCAGATCAGTCTGTAAAGATGCAGTGCCCTGTAATTTCTTTATGCTTTGTTTTAATATGGCTTTGAAGAATCCAAACATTGTCAGACATGGGGATGTTTCCCTAACTTCTATGAAGACAAGTGGGCACTGTTAGTGTTTAAACTTTCAGAGAAATTCAGAGATCTACAGATCTGCCACAGACCTTGCCTTTTTAAACATTTTTATTTATTGTTCCAGGTATCCTATTCTCTCATTAAATGAACACGGAACTTCTCAGATTATGTGGGGGTTTACTCTTGCTTAGATTGTCAAATCCAGCAACATCCAACTATCACAAAACTAGGGCTTTTGGTAAATTATTGAATGGCTGGGAAAGGTCTGGCTCAGTGATGTTATACAGCAACATTTTAGCAAAAATATCCAGTTAGTGCATTTGTGTTGATCATCGAAATATCCTGGAGCTCCTCTAACTCCCAAACCCCCATTGTCCTGCACAGTTAGGGCATAATAGTAACTGACGATTTGGTGACAGCCCAGGATAAGGTGGGAGAGTTTTGCTTTATCATAAATGGGAGAATGTTGCACTGACTGTTCATTATAAAACATTACAAAGTTAGAACTGCTGCAAATCTTACTGCCTACTGTGTTGCACCTTCATATAGCAATAAAATTTAGTCCAGCTATTTTTGTCAGTTTATGTACATGACAATATTTGTGCTTCATTACAGCCAGTAATTTATAATTGTCATCAGACTAAAAAAATTTCACTAAGACGTGGGGTCCTAATTTTGGCAGGACTGTAAAACAGTGTGAAGCCAAACAACTTTAACCAACTTCACCTAATACTGATATGACTTGTCTCACTTAAAGACATTGTTTTACTATTTCTTCATTGCTGTCCTTTGAGAAAGTCAACAGTGTTTGTTGCTATAACATGCACAATGTACAGCAAACTTCTTGCACAGTAAACCTCTTGGAAATGGGTGAAACTGAGGACTTCAAATACATTTGATGTAGGTGAAACATGCATCAATTCTATATTTTCAGCTAATGTAATACCTGCTGCTTACTCAATTACACTCCACCTGTTTTGAGGTGGTCTTTTGTCATGGTCCCTAGAAGTAGCAGGAATCTTGTTGCTCTAAGAGCTGTCACTTAAAAAATTGAGCAAACTGAGAACAAAGCTTGTGTGTGCTGGCAAGAGACAGTACTAACAGCAGATTGGAAGCATTGGTAATCCTCTAAAAATAAACATCATTTGAGTGACAATGCTGCCAGTTGCCCTTGCTTTTAGTGTTTCCATTCATGAGATTCTATACTTAGAAGCATACGTGGGCAATGCTTTATTACCATTCCTATTACCACAATAAGCCCTTTATGTCGTGTACTGAGTCATGTTTGCAGTACTGGTAACTTCTGAACCTTTCTTTTTCTGGGGCTGAGAGACAGGGAACCCTTTTTTCTGTATGAATGCTGGCTACAGCCAACTTCTCTTTTCTGCTCTTGCAGTCTGGCTTCATGTAAGTCTAAGGCAGTTCTTGGTCCAAGAGAATAATAAATTAAGAGATTACAGGTTTAATTTACTGTATAAATCCTTAAGTAATTTTTTTACTTCTCCAAAATGGTAGAAATACAGGTCCTTTTCAACTTGTTGAATTGTTCCACTGTCCTGCAATAAAAGGTTATTTTAGCAGTGTAACTTAATAGGGATGGATGGGAAGCAAACAAACTATGCAGAATGGGAAGCATCTTTCTACTGGTTGAATTCTTTGGACTATTGTGTCCCTTGACCTCTGTATCTGTATCAGGTAAATTTAATGTCAGTACAAGAATGTGTTTAGACAAAAGAAAAAACAAAGTGAACCAAAAAAATAAAAACTTAGATTAAAAAATTGAAATTTGAAAGGAACATTTTGTAAGAATTTTAAAGTTCCAGACAAAAACCAGCAAGTTCTCACTTCCTTTATCCACATTATTTTTAATGTATTATCTTTGCTTTTAAAAAGCCCATAAGAATGAAAATGTAAATGTTGATGGAATCTTGCTCTCTTAAATGAAAAGCTGCAATTAATAAAGTGTTTGATACTATATAAAGCAATGTAAAACATATAAAGATTGATATACACTAAAATAAACTCAAATAAATGCAAGGCCTAAGCAAGGTTAGTACCCACCTTTGTATGTACCTACACATAAAACTACTGTTGAGACCAAATTACAAGAAACAAACTCTATGACAGAGAGAAACAGTATTCTGGTGCAGACCATGCAGGAAGATTCCTTTCCAGAGGCCAAATTCTGCCATAAGACTTTGCAAATATAAGAATGGAAGAATTAAGCAAACACTTTACCATGTGACAAACTCTCAATATTGACAGGATCCATTTCTCAAAATCAAGCACTGGTGCGTTAATAGACAAGAAAAATCTCACCACAAAACAGTAGGGAATCACCTTATGCAGAGATCACCACAAATTTTCCAATCAGATCTTTGGTTTACTACTAAGAAAATCCTGAGACATTAAACTTGGTGTGCAGGGATGCTCCAGACTGAGCTGACTGGCACAAGACAATTCTTGTTATACTCACCCAGGTATATCCAACACTGAATAAAAAGTTCAGATGGATTTACATTTCAGAAATCATTCAAAAACACCTAAGCCTTACTATATTGCATGCTACAGTACTAATGTAAGGAAACTTGCCTTCTGGATATTTATACCAATATCCAAATGGTAAGCCTTTATAATGTTGACTTCCAAAAGTGTTGCACAGAAATGAGTTTAAAAACTCTACAAGGTAGCTGATGGGAAACATAAAGAAGTAGATGATTTATTTAATTGAGTGTAACAACAACCCAGAGAAGCTTCCGGGGAAAAGAATTACAGGCTTTTCTGTACAGCATTCCCCAACAGTACCCAAGATACCAGGAAGACATGAGTAGTGCCTAGGTATTATTTAGTCTATTCTTACAGACTAAGGAAACTAAGCTAACAGAAGAAATTTTCAGAATTACAAAACACATAACAAACTACTGTATTCAGTCTATTTTCCACCTGCAAGACTTCAAAATCTCTTGTCAGGCACATTATGAAATCTGCTTTGCTGCTTATTAAGGTTTCTGGTAAAACTATTGCAATGGAAAAAAGAAACTTATTACCTCAATTCATAGAGAGAGCTACCCATTCTCTTTTCCTTAATATAGCACATCTCAATAAACTGCTACTGATTGTCATACAGAACACCTTGATCCTTCAGCTGCATCATGACCATAGTTGCGTTGCATTTGCCCTTTTGCAGCTTTGGAGAACTTCGTGTCATAAGAATTATAGATTGGTGCAATTACTGATGTCCTCTTAAACGCAAGCAAACAAAAAAAAACAAACCAACAACAAACAAAACAAAACACAAAAAACACTACCAAAAAATAAACCCAAACCCACAATCTCAAAAACACAGAAACCCAAAACACCATGCCACCAGCCACTGATTTTTTAGAGAATCTTCAGGGTGATAACAAACTTAAAATTTCAAGGACTGACTGCTCTCCCTCCTGTCCTACTTAGTGAGCATAGCCTATCTCCATGTGGTATCCTTATTGTTGGTCAACAGTTTGAAGGAGAATTTGAAAAATCATTCCTAATACAGGACTGTCCATGTTATTATTATTTAAGGAACACTAAGTCACCTTTTACTCTAGCATAACACTTAAAATAGTAGCTACTGCCTGGGGCAGATGACAACACACAGACACCTAAGAGATTAAGAGTTAATAGTCCAAAGTGTGATACAGAAGATATCAGTGCAAGATGATGTTCAAAAAGTCTCCCCTCACCTCAAGCCCCACAAATGTAAAACCTTATGCAAATCAAGACTTTAGGCTTGATATACTGTAAGTCATCTGGAGATTTGACGAGTTATCTTTGTCACTTGTTTACTTAAGTTATGCATACATCCTTATACTGCATCTTCCAAAGTTCTGATCTTCAATAAATTGTCTACACCATGTAAGCAAAATGTACTTTTTTCTGTGCATGTCAAACACAGCTAACAATGTTTAGTGCAGACATATGGACAGTTTAGAGAATGAGAGAATCAAGAGCTATTCACACTTCTTCACCAGAGTAGCAGCTGTCATACGCTCTTCACTGACCCAGCACAAATAAATACAGATAAAAACCAGCAGGTTTCATCCATTCCTTGAACAAGACCTTCAGAGAAAGGGATGAAGTGGCAACCAGTGTGGTTTTGTCTTGAAAACCTCCTACCAGAGTGCAAGAGTCCCATTCTTGAAGTATACAATAGACAAATGAGACCTCTGAGACTTGGGACACAAGTGTTTTCTGTGTTAGATGAGTGTCAATACACCTGGCTTTTTATCTAATCTCAAGAACATTTTATTTGTAACATTATTGCCTTTTTTCTGGAAAACAACTGGCATTTTCTAAACAGTTTCACCACATCCATAACTATACTTGTTATGGATACGACTATATTTGATACTATATACAGCTATATTTGATTAAGGTTTGACAACAGTGATCTGATAAAAAGTTAACTAAAAATATCCTCACAGAACAATAACTACAGACTTGCTACATTTAAAAAGCCCAAAACCAAACAAAACAAACAAACAAAACAACAACAAGCCACCCACCAAACCACAAAAAGCCACCCTGTTCCTGAGCACTAAGACTCAAAGCATCTAAATGGAGAGGTAACAGATGGTTTGAATGTTTTGGAACAACTTCAGATTTTTTTACTGGAAAGCAGAATTAAAAAATATAGGAGAGTCCTTTCCCTTAGACTGTTATAGGCAGTTCAGAACTCCAGCTCTCAGGCTTCTCATACCACATTACTCAGCTTCTGCATAACACAACGTTGCCAATATTTTACATAATATTTTATTATGCAAGAAATTCTAAAGATACAAATCCTGTTTTAGTCCCCACCTTCTAAACTCCAGCTACACAAAGCTTTCAGTTTTTTGCACTAGCTCTGAAACTATTGCTTATGTAGCAAGCTGATCTAATTTGGTAATTGAGAAGATAGATTGTCACTTTTTCAAGTCTGTTTCCTACTGGTTTACCATGTTAAATCATCTCAGGGCAGACTCGAGAAGAAAGTTAGATGCAAGGTAGGAATGTAAACCATTAGACTGGAAAGGAAGGAGTACAAATTTCTCTTTCTCTGGTAAAAGCAGAAACCATGCTTGATTTTATCTTTAAGGATTAAATGCCCTGGAGAACTGCATTAGCAGCATCCAGACAGTACTGTAGTCCTGGGAAGAGAAAGGGCCCAGAAGGTTCATCTGAACAGACTTAACCCTGACCTACTTGGCACAAAGCACTTCAAAGGGCTTGAAGAAAACAGGTTCCCCAATTGCTGAAGTCAGGACAAAAGTTTTAAGGTCTCACCATGGAGATTTTAAATAACAAAAAACAAGCCAGCATAAGGGAAGAACTGTGGTCAGTGCTACAGGAATTCAGATTGTAACATCTTTCTTTGAGGCCAACATTACAGTTTTCAACTCTTCACTGGACTCCAGTTCAGAAGAGTCTCTTGTAAGCCGCTCCTTCACCAGCAGAGGTCAAGAGAAAAATGTCACTTCAAAAGACAAAGTTACACTGCATACAGCATGTAGGCAAACTAGAGGGAATTAAATACAATCTAACCTACTACCACTGACTCACATATTAAAGCTCCTATGAAGTATTATATTAGAGACAATGGGCACAGGCTTTTAAATCCAATCTCTAGACTTATATACACTGCACAGTCAATTGATTTTGCATTTATTTTTTGTTTTTAAATACAAAATAATTATCTGAATGAAACCTATGTGGTTTTGCCTACATACTTCAGGACAGAAATCAATGTTAATGAAATATTCTTACTTTGTAATTTGTTTTTAAAATCACTTTAAGTAGCTGCAGAGAGAATTTACTACATTGAATTAGCTGGTCAAAATTTCTTTAACATTATTTTATGTACTTTTAAAAGTACATAAAATTAGCAAGAAAAAGAAATGAAGAGTGAATAGATTTTCCTGCACTGCTATATCAGTAAAATGAAATAAAACAGATACTAAGTACGTTCAAATCTGTATTTCAGAATTACATTTTCTAGTAAAAGGTGGCTCATGATATTTCTACTCGTCCAAGTTTATAAAGGTACTTTAAAGCCAGGAGGTTTGGAAATTTATTATTAGTCTTAGAAAGAACAGCCAACAAGTACCTGGCACACCAACCAAATCCAAAGTCTCTCTTCCCATGCTGCTGTGTGACTGCAGCTGAAGATGGAATATCACTAAGACAACTTAATTCCGCTTATTCAGTTCAACACCCAACTATTCAGGTACCAGTGTGTAAATCCAAACTGGACTGGGTGATATGGATTAAAAGTAATTGGTTTTTACAAAAAATTCATTCAAACCTGTTCTTTAGAATGATCAGGATTTGTGAGCATACAAACACAACATAATGCTCAACTGCTGTACCAGAGGAGGCAAAAACTGTATTGACTTCTTCCAAACCTTCAAATTCTATAGCTGCACTTTTGCAAATCTTTTCATTTAATTACGGTTTAATTAGGGGGGTTTTCCTCTCTCTTTTTAAAACACCATTAATTACTGACCTGGAAACGGTATGGTCTCCTTAAATCATACCTTTAAATACAGTTCACATCTTAGGTATTTTTCAAGACTTTTAAAAAAAAAGTATTAAATTTAAAAAATCAAACATTTAGAATAATACTAATGATAGAAAACATATGAATTTTAAAAAGTTAATTTTTCATAAAAATACATGTTTTAGGTATGCAGTGCCTTGCCTTTTACAAAGCAGAAGACATCATCTTTTGGAAAAAAATCTACAAAATTGAAAGCAGTTATTGGTATGAGGCAGAGATTTGATTAAACAATTCTGATAGATGCTGACAAAATAATAGAAACTCTCTTCCCACCACTGCAGGCAAACAATAATCCAGCATCTGAAACTTGTCATCAAGTATTTTAAGTGCTTGTCAAATGGCAAAAGAAAACCAACCCAAAAAAAAACACCAAAAAAACAAAAAAAAAAAACCCCACCAAAAAAAAAAAAAAAACAAAACAACCACAAAGATAACTATATGCTCATCTGAGAGAAATGAAAGTATTTCAAATGAAAGCCTCTAAGTGTTTTTTTTTTTTTTAAATTAACTATTTCTTCCAGCTGAACAACAGATACCCTCTGGAGGATGAGGAAACACCTTGCTGTTATACAGATTCCTCCTCTGAGATGCATCACAACTTTTCAGAAATCACTGGCAGCTTTGTCTTAAGAGTGGCTGAATGTTAGGAACTGTGCTTCTGCACTGCACCATGAAAAGGTCCACACGTATTTCCATTCAAGGGTAATAATCTATTTTAGAACAAGAATTTATTGCGTTATAGTATAAAGACACTAAACACAAAACAAAGTGTTTAACAACATGAATATCGACACAAAATAAAAGCAAGATAGTTTCAAGCCAATTCTGTAACTATTCCATGTGAGAAATTCCAAGTGAAAGAAAGTTACATACACAGGGTCACCCTTGGGAAAGGATGGCACCACCTCCATCTAATTCAAGCCCTTTTTCAGGACATCATAGCATTGTCAGAATAGTTGCATTATCTTGAGTGCTTGAGTGGTATATAAGCTTTGTCTTGGCCCTCTCTATATAGGTGAGCTTACCCACAGATCTACAAGAGAACCAATGAGGCATTTCTACTGTAAACTATAAGACCTGAGGTACATTCTCTTCTAATCTACCTTGCATTTTCTGGATCTAAATAAAGATATATTATAGGGGGTGGGGTTTATTAAAGAGCAGCATAAATTTGGTTATTTAACTTCACTATAGTCCATGTGACAGCACAGGTCAATAAAATGCACAATGCTTTGTACTACAACACCCATCTTCAACAAAATACATATGGTATGTCATGAAGCTTCTCTGAAACCACGTATTGTTGTTTCCCAAGCCACTACATGAAAAGGGAACTGAATTTGAGACGTACTTAAGCCATTTCTTCAGACATTACCTGGTCACATTAAGGTCCCTTTCCTGTGGACTATTTTGATAGGATCTACTATATGAACCACTCATACATTAATTTCTCAACTGTTTCAATTCATACAGAGCAGTGTCAGATTACTGCTCGTTCATATGAACCATTTCCAAAACTAGCCAGTTTGATGATCGCACAACAATAAAATTTTGCTAAACAGAAAGTTTAGAGCATAAGTATTTCTTTTGTTTAAAACTACCTTTTTTTGGCTCTTTAAAGAAAATTAATTCCCTGTTTCCAAGGCTCATTGTGAAAATATATACACACATCAAATTTATATCCAAAGCTAGATTTTTACCATTGAGTTTTAAAGGCCAAGAGATATTTTCAGTACAGTAGGAAAAAAAAGCAGTTCCTGAAGTATATTATAGCCTCACTTTACTGCCAGTATCTACAGTTCTGATGCTGTACAAAATACTTCTCTGAAGCAAATCCATCTAAACTCTATCCACCCTGAGTTAAGCATCTATACTTTTTTTAAAGTGTTTTAAACAATAGGTAACAGAGAAGTATGTACAAGGCTATAAAACATTAGTTATCATACAGCAGATTCAAAAAAAAATAAAAATCAGTCTTTTCAGCCAATTTTCTGGTTTTTATTGTAGTTAGTCATTGTGGATTTGGTTTAGGGATTTTTTTTTGCTTTTGTTTGTTTTTACATCAAGCTATCACTTCATTTAGACATTCATGCATTAATTGCTTGAAATTTTTTTGAGTGCAACAATAAGGCAACAGTAAAAAAAATTATAGAAATTTTGCATATGTGTAAAGGTATTTAGTTTATAAAAGTGCTTCCTAAAAAGACAACCTAATTGCAGTATCAAAATATTACAGAGTGCTGAGAACAACTGTCATTTCAGTAAATGTTGCTCCAGAGAAAAATGTCTGATTTTAGGCTTTTCCCCCTTTTTTTGGTGAAGAAAAGCCTGGAAAAATTGGCATGGCTACGTGGGACAAACAAGTTAAGAAAATATACTTTAGTCTAAACTTAAATAAGAAGGTCCACACTTTTTTTGTGAAAACTTTAAGCCTCTGTCAAAAATGTATTTTTTTTTCTTTTTATAATACAGGATTAAAAGACAAGATGATGCTTACAAGATAAAGAAATAATTTACATGAAAATATCTTCTGACAAAGCTTTTCAATCAAAATATTGTTTTGTAACATTCAAACATGACATACAACACAAAAGAAACAGTGAATGCAAACAAAAAATGTTATATGGATTGCTTTCGAACACATAAATAAATGAAATATTGGTGTAGGCAGTAGGGCTCATGCTGATGGCTAGCAGGAAATAACAGTGTGCAATCTATTTGGAAAAAGCTCTAAATACAAATTACAAGCCCAATTACGGACTGCAGCAAGTTCAGTTATATCACTGCCATCCTCTATCTCCAAAATAAATTCTTGTTTAAATCACTCATACCCTAAATTACTCATACCTTTGCTTCAGAGATATGAATAACTATATACAAAAAGTAGTTTTATTTCACCATAGGGATAACATTGTACCTCTCTGCCAATGTCACTTGAAAAACCGCCCATGTCAAAACAATTTGACAGCAGATAAACAATTTAATAAATACGTAATGATCTTATTACAGTCCTTCAGGTAGGCATGTTAACTCATGCTGCTAGTTTTGTGGTCACAGTGCATAGAATCCAAATATAAAAGAATGGGCTGGATTTCAGGTAATTGTCAATCCCTTGCTTATATTCCGAATATATCCAAAACTTTCATAAGCTCAGTCACATGTCAATCTTTTTTGTGGCAGGAGCAAAACCTTTCCCTGGTACAATGTCCATTGCCGGCAATGGATGCACCAAAACCGCCAAGGAGCTCAGTGTTATTGCACAATATATGAAGACCTGGAATTCTTCCAAAAGCTTAAAATAAAAATAATGGAATTATTCTGACATTTCTGGACACCTGCATTAATACTGTATGACTAATAAAAGCATGTCAGTTGCATGGACTGAACCAGCGATCAACATGCGCCCAGAATGCACACTAGTAAAAATGCAGTCAAAGGAAGTAGTCTTCATTGCCTATAGGTCACTTCCAGTCAAAGGTTAAAGTTCAAAGACTGAATGATCAAAGTGCTCATTTTCTCAGTAGGACTATCTTCTGCTACGAGGATCACAAAATGGTGGCATCAACATGTGTCATCTTTAAAATAAAAGAAGAGCATTTATGGAAAACATATAAACATTCTAATTCCAAATTAGCAAGGTGCTATAGGCAGAAACAATTCCTAGCACAGACAGTAACATGCAGAGGAAATACCCTGATTGAATAATTCTGTGATTTTGTTCAATAACGACTCGGGGAGAAAAGAGAGTATCAAAAATTAAACTTCCAAAATACATATACACCCCCAAAGACATCAGTATTAGCAAATACTCATAAAAATGACAGTCGTTTCCATATTTGATGTTTAGAAAACCACTTGCCAGGAAAATGAAAAATCAAATGCTTAACATTTTGCACCCTTGAAGTACAGCAGATCCATAACAGTTATCTAATTAAGACATCCTTTTAGAAGGAATATATAGGGATAAGACTCAGCAGAGTGGGCTGCTTTGATGCATTCTCAATCCTTTATATGTGTATGTGTGTGTGTGTATATGTATGTAGGTATATTAGTTTATTTATCAAGATTCAAAACAATAGCTGACAGATTTACGCAAAAAGAATAGGTTACTATTATATGCCTAAAATCTTAAACCTGGAAGTAAATTACATACACTAAATTTTAGATACTGTGATTAGACAGAACATACTATAAAAATGCACATTCTACACCTATCTTTTCTGCATTATGCTCCATACTAATGCTGTCCCTTTTAAACATTCTCCTTCACACATCAACCTGCAGTATATTTGCACCTGCTAGCAGTAAATATTGAGTTGTTAACAGAAAGCAAGGTTACTGTCTGTTTATTTTTAAAGGACTTACTTGCAACCTCCCACACCTAAAAAATGCAGCCTCATAAACATTCTACATTCTCATGGGAAAATGTTATATCAAAGCTATTACTTGTAAAAAGAACTCTTTAATTTTTCAGTAGGCTACTGCACATGTAAAAAAAAAATGGACAAGGATGCAAAAGAGAGAGAGAAGGGACATTTAAATGGTACACTACAATTTTAGACCAAATATCAGAGAAAACACTTTCTACTTAAGAAAAAACCAAAACCAAACCAACCTCAAAACCCAAAAGTAGTAAGGAAGTGCTGGTTGAAAACAAACACCATTACCTTTCCCTTCTTCCACACCACACCCTTCCCCCAGGAAAAAAAAAATCTACCTCCTGAGAACAACAAAGGAAGTCAACAGCTTAATGAAACAGATTTCAGTCTGGATGCCCAAGTAAACCGTATCTGGAAGATCCTCCTCTGTCTTTAAGACAATATGAGCAACTCTCAGATGGAAATTCAGCAGGAAAGTCAATGCACAGTTGAAACAGACATTGGGTAGACAATCTAGAAATATTTTCAGTTATCAAAGATCAGGAGCTTTAAAACAGGGCTTGTGAGGACATCATTTTGTAGCAAATAAAGCTCCATAACTCTGCTCGAGGAATAAGTTGCTGTGTTGGGGGAGTGGGGGGGCAGTGATATGACAGATTAAAAACTCTGTATTAAGATGAATGCAGACACATATTAACATGTCAGAATATGTCTCTAAGTGCCACTTTATCACTCTGTGCTCATCTGGGTTTTCTTTACATCAGCTCCCAACCAGGGACTATTTTTATTCCCAGGTAAATAAATTCCAGGCACATACTGGAAAAAAAATTTCCTTCAAATGCATGTATTAATATCTAGGACAGACTTCTTCCTAACTCCTCAAAACACAGAGCTACTATGGCACAAAAAGCTAAACCAGTCCAATGGGCAGCAGACAGCAGAAGTGCCAGAACCTCTCTGCATCTCCCTGCACAAGTTGTTGTATTAGCACTGGCATTTAATTTCTCACAGCAGTTAACCCTGGACAGCAGGTTTTCTTCCCTCACTTATCTAGCCAAATGTGGTTCAACCACAAGATTAGATATATGACACTTCAGCTGAAGCATGTGCAGAAAATAAACATCTTTTCACACTTCCCATTTTACTGTAACAAACAGTATTTCTTTACACCTGTTTAGAAAACACTGACAATTTAAAGATCATGCCTTGGCAGTCTTGTTCTATGTCCACATAGGAGAAACAAAATTAAATGAGAAAAGAAGCAAATGACACACACAAAAATGGAAGGGAAGACACACTAATAATTTATGATTTTTTTCTCTTGTGGACATCAGGAATATTTTGTTTTTTCATGTAAGAATTCAAGGTGGTGGGGAGCCCAATGAATTTTTAATGAAGACAGTATGAGTTTATTTAATGAACTGACTTTCTTTTTCTTGCTCAGGTTGGATTTTAGGTTGCTCTGAATTTGAGGACGGGTAAGGTTTACTGACTTCCAGAAAAAAAAAATACTGCATAGTTACTTCATAGTAACTAAAATACCCATTCAATGAACTGTAAGCTGTGGTTTTGAGCCATAATACAGCAATCTTCAAAATCAGTAACTCAGATTTCTTTTCATACTAAGTTTCTGTTTTGCTTGTTTAACACAAATTGAATTTCATTATTAAGAAATAAAAGTAATATCTGCAGACTGTTCTGCTTTTAAAGATTTCTTCTCTAAATCAAAATGAGACTGGTACAAATTAAAAGCAAACAGAACATTTTAATCACAAGATAAAGCCAAGAAATGGAACTTTACCTGTTTTTCTTTAAAAATAATTAGCAAGTGAAAAGAGCAAGTTAACAAAAACTCCCCAAACTGCCATTTAAGAGAAACAAAAACTAGAAATGTAGAAGTACCAAACACATTATGAGAGGATGGAAACAGAGAGAGAAAAGAAAGTGACTGTTGAATAATCTGGTGAGGATGAAAAATCTATCCTTATGTGCAATATGATTATTATTCTTGGAGTCAACTTTAAAAACAACCACATGATGGTCCCAAATTTCTTAGATACACTTTAATCTCATGGCATACAGCAATTCTCTCAGTGTACCTGAAACCACTTTGTTTTGGGGTTACAATTACTGTATTAGGAGAAACAAAGTTTCTTTCTGTTACAGTACCATATGTCAAAATCCCATGGGTCTCAGCAAGTTTTATGAAACTATCAAGTTTTTCTTGTTAGGCCATCCATGGGCTTTTAGGAATCTTAAGAATTTTCAGGGTGAAGACTTTGGAATTTGGCTGTCCAGTTAGGAACTCTCACTGCCTCAAAATACTAGCTCTAGTTTTCACATCAGGGACAGAACCTATGCTGGAGTGAGGAGGCCATGAAAAACAGAGGATGTCTTATGGTGGAATCTTCACCTGACTCTGCAGTGATGGAATCAACTGTTCTGCACTACACTAGCATGGAGTGTCACCTTCTCTGACATATCCCTTCCCAAAGTACTTCTGCTTCGAAGGACTACCATTTGTACAGAATTTTCCTAGGGAAAGCAAGGAAAGCATTGCTAACAAGAGGAGAGAAACAAAGAATGGCCCATCTCTATCCCCTTCTTCTCTCTTTCCTCACCAACGGAGTGGATAAGACAAGCACATACAGCCAACTGCAGCTCTGGGTGGAGGATGACAAATGCTGAGGCAGAAGAAAGAAACCACAAAGTATAAAGCAAGACACAGAACACATGGAAACAAAAGAAAAAAGCACAAAAGCAAAAGCAAAGCAAACCCCAAACCAAAACCAAACAAAGAAAAAAACCCCAGCACAACACTAGCACAGCAGATGCTAGAAGTTTTAATATGCTTTTCTCTTCTTGATCGAGTCCATGGAGAATGTTATTAGTATATTACTGAGTATTAGTTTTCAGGAGCCTTAAAAGTCAGTCAACTGTTCCATACTGGAAATTCTGATTGAGGAAATCTATCAAAACACATAGCTGTTCACAAATACATAGGTATCTTTTCAACAAACTAAAGTTTTTAAAGTGTTAATAACAATGAGAAAAAATGTTTAGAGCAAAACCTAGTTTCACCATGGACTTTCCCCAATCCCAAACTTTGTACTTGTCATGGATTGATAAACTTTATAAGAACTTTCACTGAAAGTCAATACTACAATTTAAAACCTGTTTAAATTTCCACCAGGAATTAGTCAAATGTGATATAGAAAAAAAAAATCACAGCAGAGTATCTCAGAAACAGGATTTAAATAGTGTTTTCAGTTGAAAAAACAGAGTTTAATGCTTTGAACACATTTATCCTACTTTCCTACAATTTAATTGTCTTCAGCCTAAAAAGAAGTTAAAAATTTCTGGTCCTATTTAGATACTTACCATGATACCACCATTTCGTTTTCTTTGGATTCTTGTTACATGTTCTTACATAAAATGAGTTATCTGGAGGTCGCCTCTGCAACAGAAGAAAAGACCTACAAATAATCAAACAATCCTCATATTGTAATACATGCACTATTTAATAAGATTATGGCAGATTACCATGTGAATGCAGTGAAAATGAGGCAACAGGCAGGACTAGACCTTTTTGGTGAAGAAAAATCTCTCAAAAATCCAGGTAACAAATTCTTACTTGAGATACTCCAAGAAAATAAAACAGTAAAAAATATCATACAGTTTGATGATGAATAGGGGAGAAAAAAATGAAAAAAAAACCAAACCAACAAACAAACAAAAGATACTAATTCACAAGAAACAGCTGTTGTTCAAAAAACCCCCCAAAATTAAATTCCTTTGCAGCTTGGAATCTAATTCTGATGCATTACATCCAATTCCCATTCTAAGGCTCAGCTTACAGTGGGTGAAAAAATTAATTTCAGTAAGTGTAGCTGATCATTATTACATATTCTTTGGCTTTCTTCATAAGTTCCATCATTTACAAAATACATAGGATAGAATACAATGCAAAGCCATTTTGGGGTGGTTTTTTGACTACATATATGACTAGGATTGATTGGAATGCAAAATAAAAAGGCATGCTTGGATAGCACATATGGACAAGCTCTGACCACATCTAACTTCCACAGACAGCCCTCTGCGAAAGAAATGGTCAAAAGTGAAAGGGCAATTGCTTTACTAAAATGTCTCTAAGGTATTAGTGCCAAAAAAGCAGCTTAGCACCATTTACTTCCCTGAAATGACAATTATCAAGTTCACTAAAATAGTACAGATGCAAAGTTCGAAACATCTGCACTGAAGACGTTTCACTAGTCATTCCACACTCCTTTTAGAGGAAGGATCATTTTACCAAGAATTGTCCTAAAGCATGATTGAACTTCGCAGTCAGCACAACTGGAAGGGTTCCATCCACTGCTCTTTTTCAGTAATGATATATAAGCAGGTTACCATGAAAACAGTGGCAAAATACTCACTGCACTGTTTATTTTGCAGTTCTAGTTTAGTCAGTAGTAGAAATACAGTAGTTTTGCCTATTTCAGAATTTGAGAAATGAAAATTTTACTTTGTAAAGTAGAAAATTACTAACTTTTACTTATTCTACTTCAACAGTGCTAAAAAAGCCCATACCTTTTCTTTGCAGCTGGAAAGCATGCTAATAATGCTAAGACAAACAGATTGCACTGAGAGGGCTGGAGACCAGTCTTCCGTTAGAATGGATAAACAGATATGACCATTGCTATAAACATGAGGATGAACAGGGATATTGTCTCCAGTAAACATGACCTAAAAAAAAGAACAAAAATAACTAATTTATAGTCCCTGTTTTATATAAAACTGTATTGGTTTGGGGAAACAATATCATCTTATTTAAGAAGCAGGTTTGCCATTTTCACTTATACTAAGAATTCAACACGCTGGGTTAATTCAATTTTGGAAACTATTAAGTGAAATGTACAATCAATGGAAGTCTATAAATAGCTAGTGAAGGTGGAGTTAAATATATGGTTAAATACAGAGGATTTTCTATTAATATTTATACAGTATAAAAAAATGCAAAGGTAACAATGCAAAGACTGCAAAATCTTGCAGCCTCAGTCTTCCACATCCTAAGGAATACAGCTGTCTAGCCCAACCACTGGATTTAATGACTTTATAAGCCACAATGTTATACTCCAAGAAGCACAACAAGATTCATAAATGAGTATTTCTATAAACTTGGACATAACAGAAATAAAATTCTGGACAACTCATCCAGGTTCCAGCATGAAGAATAAAATTAAAATTCATCAATCTTATTAACTATAAATAAATATCTTATTAACTATAATAAACTTTGTGAAACCAAAGTTTACCAAATAGGAAATATTTTTGAAACATTACTTCAAATAAAAAACAATTTGTTTGACATGAAGAATATGGAAGAAAAGCATTTAGAACCTGAACTCCTCTCTATTAAAAGACACTACTACAGTCAAAAAAAGGCTAGAAAAGCAATTTTGACAATTCCTGCTCTTATATCAAGTTTTTGTCAAACTATATCATTGGTTCAGGAAGAACAAAAAGAGAGTAAAAGTAAAATCTTTGTATCAGTATTATACTCCTGAACTCCTTTTCCAACTCCTTTTATGCAATAAAACCATAAATCTCTACCACTCACAACTATAATACCCAGCAGTTTCTCAAGCTATATAGGTATGCATAAAAATATGTAAACATGTACACACACACACCCACCTCCTCACTGATGACAAGCAACACCTTCATCATATAAGAAACTGAAATTAGAGAGCTTAATTCATCTGCAAAATGGCAGACAGGTTTCTAAGGCATTAGAGAAACTGGATGCAGAATGATCTTCCAGAGGTCTTCAAACTGGTATTTCTTAAAGCATTGAAGGGCTTACCTTCATAATCCTGTAATGTATTTCACTTGTAACTAATACCCTGTTTTTAAATGACAACCTGAACTAGGCAGACTAGGTACGTAAAAGAATGCACTCTATGACAGACAACATACATTTAAAGGCAGAAAACATCCAAGTGATTAAAGCAGTACAAGTGAAAACTGTCAATTCACACTAACTAGCTTTGCAGGAGAGGTAATTATGACCAAGAAATTGTAGTGCAGACCCACAGCAACGTTTGAAAAGTTGAAATTCTAGACATTTAAAACAATCCAGTACTTAAATTTTTAATTGTTTTCTGTGATAAAACTCAGTGTAGATGTATGGATCTAATTTGCTGCTTAACAATAAATTGCACAGAGTGACACACAGAGGTTGGGTAATGAAGACAAACAGCCTGGAACCAAATTAAACTGGTGATCTCTTGTGGATCACCTATAATTAGCACCTTGCAAACTTGATGAGGTGCAGAAGTACAAGCAGCCAGTTTATTCTGTAAAAGACTGAAAGTCAGCATTCTAGGGTTTATCATGGTAGCTAAAATTATGTTAATTTTTATGGCTTAAGTGTCTCTCACACCTCCATGCTTCAGTTTTAACACCAAGGAGAGAAGTTGCAGAGATAACTTCTAGAACTCTGAGCTGAAACAGACAGTACAAGAACTAAGACACTCTTGCTTTTCTATTTCCTTTTTCAGAAAAGCAGGGCTGATAACTGGCCACTACTGTTATCAGCCATATTTTGAAGTGTTTCCCTCAGGTAATGGAGGAATGGAGGTACACAGCACATTCTGCAGTCTTTAAAGTTCTGCTGTTCCTTCAGCTCTCTAGGCTGTTTGAAAGCAACACGGCATCACGTACCTCAGTTATAACGCTATTTGCAGGTCTCTCAAGCACGTCTTGTATCTACGAGAATCCCTATCAGAAGCACAATATTTCTTGAGCTGTATTAACAATGGCAGCACAGAAGATGCAAGAGTCTTAAAAATCAACCAGAAAATATATGTTCAAAGTAAGAAGGGATGAAGCAGCAGTTTGGTTTGTTTTTATGGTTTTTTTTTATGGTTTACTTGGCTCCTGCATCACAGTAAAGGGGATCTTCCTATTTTACCCTGTATTTCAAGACATGAATATCAACACCAAAGAAGCCTCCAGGTAACACTAATTTCATCTGTTCAAGCAGACATCAGAGTCCTACACGTCACTGCAGAATCATGTGTAAAGAAAAGGCACCTGCACAATGTGTTTAATACAAATTAAAGTAAGCAAAGCTGGCATTAGGCTATGTGGATAATACAATACTCAGCACAAGTCACACAGCTGTAAGCTGAAGGTAGCAGGAAGAGAGAAAGAAGGCAGCAGTTACCTGAGGCGAATCAAAAGGATACCGACTACTAAACTTAAATAAAAGCTGAAATTTTTCCCCTTCATAGAGTGTTCCTGGAGCACCTTCCATGTCTACAATCCACCTAAGGAACAGGGGAAAAAGCAGTTAGCATTGTGGACTGACAAATTAATACTTGTACTCCTGGAGCACTGGACTAATCAAATCAAACATCAGTCACAGCCAGACCATCTAACTTCTCTTCTAACACGGCAACAATCACAAAGGTGAACAATACATCAAGCCTGTATTTAAAATAAACAAGCTTGGTGTTTTGCATACAGGCACTGACAGCGATGCAAACTGTAAATATAATTATGACTTGAACTATACACAGACTTGTCAGTTCCCAAGAAATGGCTGCTAATGTGAGACAACAAAGCTGAAAAAAAATCCCTACTTGAAAACTTAAAAGGTTTGGAAGGAAACAAATTAGTACACATTCTCTTTTGGGTTGGTCTCTGTCAATGAAAATTCAGTACAGTTTATTAAAATAAAGGGGAAAGGGCAAAGCTCATCTTGTACTTATATTTGTGAAAAACTCAGAAATTAAATGGTATCTTGCAGGTAATGGAATCAAAAATGGAAAAGTTAATAGTATAAAAATTAAAAGGTCCCAGCAAATTAAAACAAAGTCCAAAACCAGGGAAATTTGAATCTGTAATGAAGATAACAACTCAACATACCAGTATTCTTTTCCCTCTGCTTCTTCTCCTTCCACCATAATACCATTAAAGTAACTGACTGGAGCTGGTTGGAGCTGCTAGGGAAGAGGCTGGTGATGTTGCATGTGGGGGTTTTATTGTTGTTGGGTTTCTATTGTGATTTTTCTAGTACAGCTAAAAGCAGATGTTTTGCATATTGTTTGACACATACAGCAACTTTTCTGCTATTTAACTTCCATGATTTTGCAGTTCTGTTGACCACTTAATACCATCCTTTGCAACAGCTATTTCCCATTTTTGGTTTTTTATCTTTGATTGAGTTTTACAGAGCTAAGCAACATAATAAGTTAAAGAGACTACAAAAATACTCAGATATGGTTTACATTAACTCAAGGAAGGCAGCTGAGATTTTGCAGAACAGCAGTGTGCTCAGAAAAGTAGACATCTCCAGCTGGCAGCTCTGATGATCCTCCTGTAAGACACTCTCCCCCCTCTGTATTTAAGCCATGCACATTTTTCATTTTCCCCTCTGTCCACTTTGGCTTTTTTTTCTGCTTGTTTTATTACTGTTGTTGTGCTTTGGGATTTGGCATTTTTTGAGAAAAACTGCTAGCTCTCACACCTTTCAAGAGGAATGCATCTTCAACAGTAGCACAGTGGCAATACAGTGAAGGCTGATGAAGAAGGTTTCATATTTTAACTTTGTGAGGATACCTTTGATTTAATCTATCTGCACTCCAGATCAATTATCTCTTCTTATGCTTTCTGCTTTTACATTTATACACACAGTGCAGCAATACTCTTTAGATTTATTGGTTCTTGTGATCCAGAACTTCCACTTTCAAGTTTTTTAGATAGTTTACTTTACTAAGTACAAGATAACTTTGCCTGGACATTGCTCCTTTTATGGTCAAGGAATCAGGAGAACCCATATTTCCTGTGTGCTTTACAGTTTAGCCTTCTCAAATTTCTAATCCTTGTATATTTAAAATAAAAGATTGCTCAATGTTTTAAGTGACCCAGTTACATCATGGGATCCAATTATTTTATTCAACATCTTTAAAACCCAAGCAAGTATTGCTACACAAATTTTTAACACAACCAATTCAAACTGTAACTTGATTAATGAACTCAAAACATGGTACCTGATACCAAAAACCCTCAAAGAGAAAAAAATATCATTTTACTTTTGACAAGAAGCTTCTAAAACAGCGACAGTTTCAAAATCTAGCATGACAGTAAATAGGAAGATTTGATATGCAAGGTACTGAAAGGTATAAAAGTTGTACAGGGCAGAAATCATAACGAGGTAGTACTGTGGAAACAGAGACATCCTTTGCAATCTGCTCTAAACACTTACTAAATACTCTCTTGTTGAAATAAGTGGATACCATTTACAATATTTGACTGACTCATTTTTGCAGAAAACTAAAAACTGCTCTTTCAGTTTTAGTCATATTCATCTGAATTATCACAAAGGCCAGCATAATTTAAAAAGCAGTGATGTTTAACTCATGCTCTATGTATATAGCAGTACACATGAGTCTCAGAAAAGCCTCATGTAACATGGTCTGAATGCCACCTCCCAAAATGCAGATGTGAAAACATCAACATTCAGCTCTGTGTTTAAGCTGCTCCATCAATCAATAGCATAGTCCAGAACTTGAAGTCTGAGATCATACTCTCATCAATGTTTACATGGGCTCAATGTAACATTTAACATTTTTTAACATTTCTCTAAAATGAAACTAAGAAAGTGATGAGAAAAAAATGTCAACACAGCCTGAATCTTTTGAATTTCTGTCAATTAAAAAATAGATTAATACCAAGAACAACCCCTGTCCATTTTAACAGACACAGAATATTTTACCATGTTTCTCTTCCCATTTCACAAATCACCGAGAAAGCCAAGGCAGGGAAAGTGCAAACAGGTACAACTTTGCTTTTTAAGAAGTGCAAACCAGTACAACTTTGCTTTTTAAGAAGTGCAAACCCAGACAACTTTGCTTTTTAAGAAGTTTTCTCCACTTGCCTTAGAAAAAGAAGGTAATGAAAATTAAAGGCTATGACATACATTCTATTCAAATGTCACAGAACTGTAAAACAGCTACTCCATTGTTTCAATAAATCTAGAAGAGTTTTGGAGGATAGTAGCTATGAAAGATAATTATTTTATTATAAAATACGCAGAAGCTTTTACTAATTGACAGTTTGTTAAACAGTAAAATGCCTAATAAAATTTAGTAAATTCACTGCCATTTTCCGGAGGGTGTCCAACACAGTCTGGCAATATGCTTACTAAGGAGAACAATGTTTCATTGCCTAGACTAAAAGCAACTCCAATGTTACTAGGAGTAAGTCATGGAAGTGTGAAAAGAACTGCTCATTATTTAGTCTTTTGAGCATGATAGCAGAAATAAAGCAGCATATATACTTACTGTGTAATTGAATTTTGTACACTCTTTTCATCTAGAGTCATTCCCGGAGGTGGATCATTTTGAAATGCCAACAGTTCTTTTTGTAATCGTTTCTACAAAGAAATTGTATGGAATATTTGAAATACTAAGTAAAGTTCAACAATAAGCATGCACACTTAAATACATTTCATCAATGTCTGAAAGGCAAAAGGAGCTTTACTTGACAATTTAAAAACAAAGTGAAATTGAAAAGTGAGAAAGAAGGATGACTTTGCTCCTAGAAATTGAACTGAAAAGACATAGGTAAAATAAGTTGCAAGCTTTAAACTTACTTTTTGGGTAAAATACAGTGGCACTTACCTTTGCAACACTGCAAAGGGAAGAGCTGTTGTTACAAAATACATGGAGACAGAAATGAATTTGTTGTATAACAAGAACATCTGTAAGACCTCTACCCCTAGCAGTAAACACTTCATATTTACACAACATCATTCGATTTATAATTAAATCTACAAGACTTTAACAGCACAACTCCCTCCTCTAAGTAACCTAAGACATTTCCATTTGGCATCTGTGCAAGCCTTTGCCTTGTTCTAATTCATCCCAGAGGACAGAACAGAAAACTAAACCAAGACTATTTGGATTGCACAACACAAACTAAAAACTTTACACTAACAGCATCTCAGAAGCTACAGAGTGACAGCACTTATCAAAGTGTTATGGCAGCAGCTCAGGTAATTCTTGCCTATTCTGACAGAGAGAAATCAGTCACTGCAAGAAGGTGTTTCTGTAACAACTACCAGAACCGTTTCTTACAATCTACTGAGCAAGGGAAATGCAGCCTCTGTGCTGTCACTGGCACTGCTCTCAGAGTCAGTTTTCTCCATATAAAGTTACACAATATGTTTTGTCATTTGCAAGTCATCTGGATGATAAAAAGTTCAGGGCTTTCTCATTTCTACTATCCTTTTTTTCCTGCCAACTATTTTAAGGTTACCATCTACAAGTTCACTTCAACCTCACTACAAGTCAAAATTATTTTATACTCCAAAGGAATAAAAATACATGGTTTGGGGATTTAGTACCTCATTTCCATTCAATATCCAAATTGTTTTTAAAACAGAAGTTTATCACACACTTGTAGCTGCCTTCTAGTGCCTAGTAGAACTTTAAAAAGTTCCCAGGGGAAAATAAAGTGTTGATTTGTCAACACAGAAATGATTCAGTATCCCATCAAATATATTTGAAATCAGACTACAATAAATTCAATCACACAACTCACAAAGAAAAGGCCCTTATACATTCACAACTTACATTCTGAAAGTACTGAAATAACTTTCTGTCTCTATCAAGCAGCCCTAAAAACTTCCTTGGGATTCTATATTGAAAGTTCCTACCTGGCACTGAGATATAACATATACAAACTGAAAATCCAATGCTAACATTTTCATAAGCTGTCTACATTGCTCACACATTAAAAAAACAGATTAGAATCCTAGTATTTACCTTTTCCTTTCTCCTCAGATTAAGAAAACACTAACAGTGTTTCCAACACCATTATTATGAATAAAATGCAAAGGAGCAAAGGCAAAACCATTTTATAAATCCTTAATTTGAATGGCAGAGATGTTTCGAAGTCAATTCTTTTTCTGGCACTTCCCCAGACCACCATCAAACAAGCCTCAAAGGCAATCAACCTGTGTATACTTTATCACCTAGAGAAATATTTTAAAAGTTCAGAGATGAGAACATTTGACAATGGAAATTCAAACTCCCCTAAAGAGGAGATTTGGAAACATTGGTTACAAAGTAGCAAAGAACATATGCATATAAGAACGGCAAATCATTCAGTAGATCCATTTACTTCTACATGGAGACCAACTATACAACTTTGTCTTATAAAAAGGAGCCTAAGACACATTTTAGACTTTAATTAAAATCAGAAACATTAAGCTATCAGTGTCTGACAGTAATTTGAAGAGACAAAGTTTTGTCTGTTCTGTATCCTAAAAAAAATTTCACATTACCAACACTTAAAATATTATCTAATTTCAAGTTTGTACCTTTGGCCCTTTCTCCAGCAATCACCTTTTCTGTCTAACACAGACTCAGTCACGCTTTTGTCCATATCACTAGCACAAAAATATCCTCTGTTTCAAAGGTTTTTCGTTCTCACATACTACGTTTATGGTCCTTTCTAAACAAAAAAGCCAGTAGCAAAAAGAAAAAAAACCCACATTAAAATATATACTTGAACAGAGTACCACAGAAGTGCTCTGTTCCTCTGATCCTAAAACATTTGCTGACACTGGCATGAGGGCCTGTCCATTCAGCATAAATAATACATACAGACAACATGCTACTTCTCATTGTTTGCAATCCAAACAAAATTCACAAAACATATCCTAGAGAAATAGCAAGAAATACTATTTACACTTTGGGTCAAATGTAACATATCAAACAAATCATATTTTTAAAGAGGTTACTATTTCCCAGTTAGCCAATTCTAATAAGCATCAACATAAGCCAGAAGAAGAAAGTCAAAGAAGGTCTAACATCTCCCATCCTAAAAAATCCTGGACAACTGGAAAAAACTGATGAGCAGAAGGCCACAGTACTCAACAACAGCATTGGGGTTTTTTGCCTCAGTCTCCAATGGCAACCTCTCTTCCCACACCACTCCAGTGGATGGACAGCAGGAGGGAATGAAGTCCCTACCACCTTCAGTAAAGGTCAGGTTCATGGCTACTTGAGGAACCTGAATATAAACAGATCTCTGGGACCCAACAAGCTGCATCCCAGACTCCTGAGAGGAATTGGGAGATTCAGCTGCCAAGCCACTTTTCATATTTGAAAAGTCACAGCGGTCAGGTGAAGTCCCAGCTGACTGGAAAAAGGGTAAAAAGGAGGACACTGAGCCCTGTCAGCCTCACCTCTGTGCCTGGGAAGTTCATGGGACACATCCTTGAAGAAGCTGTGCTATGACACAGGCAGGACAGAGAGGGATTCAGGACAGCCACCACGGCTTCACTGAGGCCAAGTCCTGCCTGACCAACCTAGTGAGCTTCTACAATGGAGTCACTCATCAGTGCACAAAGGAAGGGCTACAGAGGCCATTTATCTGCACCTCTGGTAACACTTTGGCATGGTCCCCTACAAGATCTTTCTCTCTAGGTTGGAGAGAGATGGATTTGATGAATGGACTGTTCAGTGGAAAAGGAACTTGTTGAAGAGTCACATCCAGGGGCATTGCAATGAAATGATCTTTACAGTCCCTTCAAATCAAACCATTCTATAATCAGTTCCATCTGACCTCTATTTGCAGCTCTCAGTGGAAATATCAATACAAGAAAAAAAAATCTATACCATTCCCATATAAAGCTGAAAAGAGCATGTTCAGTTGAAAATGAATGTGTTATCTGTTAAGTTACAGAAGCTCAATAACCCAGAAAAGCAAGACTAACACTCTCAGTGTTACAATGAAAACAGTTTATAGCAAATAAATTTATCATGTTGAAATAAGGGACTCCACAAAAATCTCTGACTGTGGTTATCTATTAAGCATAGGAAACTCCACTGCAATTCTGATTAATGTTAAATTCCTAGACACAACTCCTCACTGGACAGGGAAGGAAGGGATTTAGAGGTGAAGAAACATAAAACTCCTCTGAAAATGTTCTTGATTCAGAGCAATATCCCAAACAAAAGCAAGTTTCAGCAAAAGGCATTATTTCCTTCTGCCTTACAGGAACCTCTTTAACCCTACGTCTGCCTAAAGAACTGTATTCCGTTATACTGTACCTTGATGAATTTTATGTATCTTAGCACTGCTGCCTCCCAAATAAAGAAGCTCTCACCCTAGAATTATTCAAAACAGAAGAGCAACAATTGCTACCAGAAATGGCAGAGAACTTCTTCATTTTTCTTATCTCCAGCTATACTGACTATCTGGATAATTTGCTTCGATATTGAAGACCAAGAGAAGTATTTTGTAATAAACTCCTGGATTTCTACAGTCCTCAATGACAGGAAGTCTGAAACCGTCAAACTGTTAAATTCAAGTGGAAAAAATGCTATTAAAGATTTCCTAAGTATTAATCTTGCCACTAGAGAGAGAAGTAAGTTAGTTTATATATGAAGATAATTACTTCTATTGGACCGACAGACACACATTTAAGATGTGATTGAGCCCATTATTTGTTGGGGGTTTTTTTCCCCAGCTCTAATAATAAAATATACTCTGTATATATTTCAAAACACTCTACTATTCCACACCAAAGAAGTTAATCTTTCCTCATCTGATGAACATATCTGGGTATCTTTAATAGGCCTTCACCAGACATCTTCAAAATTTGGGGTTTTTTTTAATCAAACATCAACTCAATTATTTCTGTACAGAATAACAAACAGTTGCCTATAGACCCTTCCAGAACATGAGAGCACTCCATAGACACTGGAACAAAACTGCAGAGGGCACAAAGTGCCTACTAACCAGAATTCATTCAAACAGTAAAAAAAAAAAAAATAAAAATTAAGAGAGAGAATAAGTAATATTTAGAAAATAATCTTAAAATCAACTTCTCTGGTCAATGCATTCCAGTGTTTCACTACCCATGGTATAAAATGTTTCTTTTGTATCTTACCAAAATACCTCATGTTCCAATTTGTATCTCTTGCCCTTTGGCTTCCCATAGTGGATCTGTTTTCCCTCCGTATCTTCCTATTATGCTGTTGCAGGCATCAGCAAGATCTCTCATTTGCCGTCTCTTCTTACAGCAGAAGAAACCGAGTGTCCTTGGAGGTCACACAGTTCTGCCCCAGCCATCCTGCCCATCACCTGCTGGATTCACCCCAGAAGCCCTGGATTCACCCCAAAGCCTGTCCTGCACTGCAGCTCCCTGAACACAGCACTCCAGATGTGCTCTCCCTGAACACAGCACTCCAGATGTGCTCTCAAGCACCAGAGGGAGAAGAAGAATCACCTTCCTTGAGCTGCTGGCTCCATGCTTGCACAGCCAGCCTAACCTGCAGCTAGGGATATTCAGAAAACTTGAAGATGTTTTCCACAGATATTATGAAGGACTATTTCTTTCTCTCTTTCTTAAAATAATTTGTCTTTTGCTGTGTCTCATTAATACAGAAACTGAATTATCAGGAGACTAATCTAGTTATTAAAAAAACTCTTCAACGAAGCCCTTAAAGACCCAAGATTCATACAGTTTAATTAGGAAACTGAGCTCCTCGTTACCACAGTAATTCAGAAAACATCTAAAGTTTGAATTTAAAAACTTGAAATTAATTTCTCTTCAGCGTTGAATAGTATTTGCTGACCAAAAAGGTTACAAAGGACAATGATTTTCTTACAGCAACACTGTCTAAACACCCACTCTTAGCTTCAAGACTCAAATGTACTTCAAAAAAACGTTACTCTGGTGTATCAAGCCCATACACAATAGCTACAAAAGCCACATTGCAACTGCAAGATTCTCAAATCAAGCATTTGAAAAGAAACACTTCAGCAGTGGAAAAGCCTTTCTTATATTTTACAGCCATGAGTGCAGAATTATTTTGTTCTCACAAACATTCTACAAAAGTAGCAGCAATACACATAGGAGGACAAAATATAACAGATTAACACTTGTAAGACAACTTTAACTCTCATTTATAGAATCTTACAAAGTTAGGATTTAAAGATACTTCTCCATCTTCCTAACATAAAAGGAAGTTGTGCCAAAAGCCTTTAACATTTTTTCACATTACTTTATCACTTGCCTTTACAACTGGAAGAATTTTCTTTACAGTAAGAGATCTAGGTGGGTTGAATGAATTAGGGTCAAATTACTTCTCTTAGGCTTCATGGATGTGAAAATGTTCTTTTATTTACTTCAAGTCACATCTTACCTTTCCCAATCTCTAATCAAGCAAACACTTCCAAGCCAATGCAGACTGCCCCCAAAATACCCTTTGGCAGGTTCACTCTGTTCCACAGAACCAAACACCCCCCTCAATCAGACACCCAGTCTAAACAACCAACTACAACTGTGATAACTTGTGGTCTTTATGGTTTCAGAAAAAACAGTCCACATGATTGATACCACATTTTTCTTGTGTGCTTATTCAAATGTCACATCAACATACGTGGAAAATTTTTGCACAGTCAAAATATAGCTTGTCCTCCTTCACAACAGTTACAGCCCAATACAAGGAGAAAATCATGTTAATTCAATGTGATTTTTTTTTCTTAAATATATTTGGCTAATAGTCTTTGCTAATTGCCCACTGTTTGCTATAGGTATCAAAGACTATTTGGTCCAGTCATTTCCAGAAGTCAAACTTTCACATAATAGTAGAAAAACAAAAGTGATATTTATCATCTGGAAACTCACTCAAAAGAATTGTCAAAAAAAATCAAATATTCAGTTGCTTGAACACTTTTTAAAAGCAAACCAACCCACATAGCTACATTTTAATTACTGACATAATATCCAGTGTCTAAAAGACATTGAATCTGCCCTTTTTGTTTGGCATGCTTTGTCATCAATTCAAGTATTTGTCACCTATTCTTTGCTTTCCTTTCCTATTTACAGGCTCATCCCTTTCCTCATCTTTGTAATGATTTGTAAGAACATTTTTTAATGCTTTTCAAACACATCCATTCAAAACAATGAATTGTGAGTAGATTTGACCCTTATATGCTCATCCTTTTAACAGCAAGTACTTCATTTCACTTTTCTGTACAAAGGCTCCTCAATCTCCATGTCACTGAACAGGCCCTCATGGTGTCACATTGACTTTTACTATTATTCTTGTTTTTTCTATATTGAGACAGCTTGATATCAGACATTAGTATTTTTGTCTAAAAACCTGTAGCCCTTCAACACTCCAGCTATATTAAGACATGTCTAACTAAAGTCAATAGAGCAACTGCTTTCAGCTTCTTCCTTACCATGAATGAGGAATACTTTTTTAATCACACTCAAGTTGCTTTCAGCTTCTCAACCAGCTCCTTCAAGTCAAAATAGAAGCTAATGCAGCTACTGATGCCTAAAACAACCCCCAAACAGATGTTGGCCATACATTGATATTCTCTGGGGAGCTGTGCTTGCTTTACTGTCCTTTTCACATCACAAGACACTCTCTTCAATGTTTCTGCTAACCCATCAAGGGATTTCATATAGAAGCACCTTCCAGCTTGTCCACTTTCTATTAGGAGGGACTGGAAGAAAGCAGGCTGCAGACTTATAGGGGAATACATGAAGGATGCACAAGCAATCTAACTTTGACATTTTCCTTATTTTTGATAGAGAATCTTATGCTTCAGCATTCTTGTAATACAACTTTTAAGTAAGCCAGAACTAAAATGTATTAAATTAATAAAAACTTTCACAATCTAGAAGGAAACACAACAGCTAAGTAAGAATATAAGAAACCCAAGACTGCTTAACAGCACAGTTCTTCTACTAAAGGAATAATCACATGCAAAATGCAAAGGAGTGACGTAACCAGTAGTTTATAGAAGTATTTTCAAGTGGAAGTCTTTGAAACCAAAATTACTTATTACTTACTTATACCTATCTCTACAGGAAAGGATCAATCAGGGATGAAATCAAAGAACACAGCTTAACACTGATCCAAGCATCACTTCCAAAAGAAGTTTATTCAAGAACTTGAGACATGACTGACATAGCAATGGTTTGTATCCTGTTGCTAATTCTGTCAAACAGGATTTGTGCAACTCCTTCAGTGATCCTCCACAGATTTTCTAAGGTATCAAACTCTTAAGACTTCTTACAGCATATGGAAAAAAGAACACAAAATCAGCTGGTGCCAGTGGAGTAAAACTCCTGACAGCTCCCCAGACAGCTCCCATCTACCTCTATCATTTCTATCCTGATAGACAGTACCCACTGTCTGCCATGGTTCAAGATAAATGTATGTCTGAAGCCAACAGCTTCTAGCAAAAATACACACTCCTCTTTCTCTAAAGCGGCACAAATCTTACTTGGTCACCTCTGGAACTGCAGAGGTAAGATCTCAAATGCCACAGCTGAATTCCCACTTGAGCTGACTCTTGGTGAGTGACAAAGAAGCAGGCAGGGCCTGCACATAAAAAAGATGCAACTCATGAAAAGAGAGAGTAGGCAGCAATACAGGATAGGAAGAAATTTAAAGGTTTTCAATATTAGTACTTCAAAACCAGCGCTAGAAACAGGTAGTTTGTTCACTGTGTACAACTGAGCTGAATATTATAGCACATAAATGCTTATTAACAGATACAAAATCATTTCACTGGTCTCTGTGTCCCTGTTAGCTATCACAAGTGTCAATAACCTATATTCCTAAAGCATACATGGAATCATCACCATCACATTGCTCAAAAACAGGGATTTTTTTTTCTGATTCTACCATAAACAAGGGACACCCAAGGGCAGACAGAACAATAATCCCTCACAATGAAGTAATGCAAAGGTTCTTTTTTTCATGGTGGGTAAATCTTCTTTACCCACCACAAAAACTTCCCTAGCTCTTGGAGGCATGTGAAAATTACCTTCTCAACGCCTTTAAAAAGGAGTATCACAATGTCAGTTCTAAGCCCATTGCCAGAAGTCTTTCAACAGAGTTGCCCCTCCCTTGGAAAAGTGGAGCACGGAGAGTTAAACTTTAACAGAGCTAAGGGCAAACAAAAAAGTGTGTACAGTGAAGTTAGAGGGGTCACTACCAAGCACAACTTACTTACATACAGCTGACACACCTAGGCCAACCAGTAAGTGTTGCTTCAGGTAACACTATTCTTCATAACTGGAGTGGGAAAAGTGTACATACAGCGGTATACTGGCTGTTGGTTAGCAGTAAAATATTAACACATTAATCCAATCAAGTTTGAATGTATGCCCACAGTCCTGCATTATTATTTCCCATGAGATGAAATTACAAACTTTAAAAAGAAAAATAATACAAAGAAAGTAAAATTGCAATTCTTGAATACTTCACTTTTTGGTGTTTCAAGAAACGCAACACAAAATGTGCAGTGTCTTAAATCAGCAATACCTTAAATGAGTAAACTAAATGATGAGCTATCTTAGTCTAATACCTTACCTACAAACAACCTATTTCAGTGATCTTTTTCATAGAGAAAAAAGCAAGAAAGAGCCCAAAGCAGATTCACATATTAAGGGAAGTGGTAAGAATTTGGTAGAAAATAGCTAGGGGAAAAGCAAAACTATCAGTAGAGCAGAAACATACAAGCAGAGCAAGAAGTGGCAAATGGACAAGCAGATTCCTTTCACTTCTGCTGGAGGAAATGTTTCATTGCCACATGTTATTTCACCACTAAAACAAGATGTGGGCAATTTAACTGAAATGTGGTGGCCATTCCACCTGGACTGGCAGGAACTCAACCAGCCATGTCCAATAAGGTGGTATCATGATGTTATGAAGAAACAATGATGGAATAGCAACTTCACAGACTAGGAAGCATGCAGGACCAAAACATCTGCACTTGAATTGTGTTACAAACTTTCTATTTCTATGCACTCAAATTCCCTTTTCTTTGTTGTAAAAACTGTGAATGCAAGAAAGGAGTAATCTTCCAAGGCCAAGTCTTCCTGGACACTGTAAACTCAAATCTTAATCTGGCTCAAAGATCAAAGAGGAAGAAAACTAACTCATAAATAGTCAGAAGCTAAACAATAATCCCATAGGGGCTCCATTCTTCTATGTTGTTGTGTATATATGTAAATATATATATATACATATAGGTAAAGATGCTGCACCCTAGGGAGACCTAACACTATTTCTTCCATAACTACCAAAACTCTCTTCCACATCCAAAAATTTAAATGGGCCCAAACTCTGCTAGCACCAAAACACTGACAGTAATATGATAACATCCTGGCAAAGAATTTACATATGATAACATCCTGGCAAAGAATTTACATTTTGCTTATGAGCTACAGCCTGTCACCTCCTCCCACATGCAAGTTATGAAATGGTTCACAAAAAAACATCCTTTCTGTTTTGGAGAAGTTCTTACATGCAGGAGACAGTCACAGTGCAGAGACAAACAGCAAGCTTGTGGCAGCAGAGGAGCTGAAAGCAGGCTGCAATGACAGTGTTGTACAACACCACCATGTTGATTCATAAGCAAAGCCTGACTGTTAGTACCAGCCACCAGCCTGAGAGCGTGCGACCACTAGAACTCTATTTTCAGTATTTCAGTTTCTTCCATTCACGTTTCTTACTGAAAAGTGCCTTAAATCCAGAATATGAAGTTCTAAACACCAAGTAGAAAATCATGCTTTTCAAACTAAACTCATCTACAGAAGAAAATGTCCAACATATTTGAAACAGTTGAAGTATTCCAGAAACTCATTGCACATTACTCTAATTAAAATACCAAAAAGCTCTCAAACAGAAGAGAAACAACATAAAGACTAACAATGGTGACATTTAAGAAAAAGTTACCTGCTACACTCCATCTCACTACTAAAGAAATCTAGAGAATGACAGTTCCTACAAATAAAAACCCCTTTCTTTCCCAGTCAACCAGGTCATCCAAGAAAGTCCTTGCAGATTATATCCCATAATTCAGGTGAGATCATTTGCTCCAGACTCTCAAACACAAACCATCCAGATACTTGATTATCACAATCCTGTCTGAATTCTTCCTATCAAAGTTGTTCTAGTAAGCCTTAGTCAAGGCACAGAGGAGGAAAGATCGATAATTGTCTGGATGTGGTCAATTAAAGCTTCAGCAAGATGCAAAACCAAACAGCTCCACAAAATATTCTGTCCTTGTTAAAAAGGTAATACTGGGATTTTAGCTCAAAGCATTGTTTTTCAGTTTTATCTATTTTTGGCTGAATAGCAGGTTTTCAATCTATACTGAGAATGCAGAAGCAGATTAGTCTGCTCCTCATTTCTAATAAAACATGTTAACATCTGGCAACTGAGTTCTAATGTTATTTCCTCAGACCAATCCTGGCTTCAAGATCTGAACCTCGAGCATTTTGCACATTTCTCTCATTTTAAAGGAACCAAATGGCAATGCATAAACCTTGTTTATTGAGGTTCCTATCACTCATCTTTTGTTCTTCTGAGCATTCAAAAATTTCAAAAATCCAATTATGGATTGAGGGTGATGGGAGGAAGGATTGTTGATTTCTCAGTTTGATAACAGAATATTATCTTCATATGCTCCAAGATATTCTAAAATATTTGACTGAAAGGTCAAAGCAACAATCCTCTTTAAAAGAGAATAATACACTTGACTAAACTCACTAAGAGACAAGATCAACCTGAAATCGTAACTACAGTATAATTAAAGATAAATCACAGTAACTATACACACACAAAGGAAACATTCTGTACTTCACAGTCTGAAAAGCTTTTTGCCAGATAATCAAATTTTTTACAATGAACCTGTCATTTGAAAGAAAATGAAGTGGAATCCACTACTACAGGATAAGATGAAACTGACAGCGAGTCATCTGCTTTGTAAATGGAGCCTTTAAATGTACCAACGCCCAGCACAAGCCTCACGCAGTAATAAAAAGCCAACCGCAGATCATTTTATCTTTTAAAGAAAAGAGTCTGGCACTACTTGAATTGCTTCAGTTACAAAAATTAATTTAAGAAAATAGTGAAGGCTGGCACAATGAGGTCAACCATATGTTTACCAGGCAATTTCTCAACCTTATAGAAACATAGTTGGTAACCAAGATAAAGTGTTCTATTCCGACAAAAAGCATTTTAGACAGAATAAGAGGTAAAATGTTGGAAGTAGCAAATAGCAACAAGATTTAAACACTCATTCAATTCATACCCCTAAATATGACAGGGGGAGAGGTTTTCACTTAAGAAGGGTCAAGGAAACGGAATGGATTTAGGTTTCTGATTAGTGGCCACCAATTCCTAATGAAGAAGAAATAAATAAATCAATATGAACAAGTAGCATTAAATTCTATGAAGCATTTTATTACAGCAGACTTTCAGGGACAATATTTGCTATGCTCTACTGAACTATTATCATCATTTACTGACACATATACAGACTTTCTTCTTGAAGCTGATTAAGCAGTGCTTTTAATTAAGTTGAATAAAAAAAGATTACAAACAACTTTGTATTTGTAATCACCCAAGGAGAAACAATTATTTTTTAGTACTGTGTATGAAAGGATGAATAGCTGGTATCCTCAATGAGATCATTAATTAGCAAAAATGAGGCATCTCACAATTCCTGACTTACCATCACTAACTTCTGTCTTTCCTTTATTAACACATTAATATTGCTTTCAGGAAGGTAAATTATACACTTCTCTTCCTTCTTTCCCTGCCATCCCTGACTGATACCTGTTTTTCATACCAGTAATTAAGGTCACCTGAGGAAAAACAAGCAAACAAAAAACTGAACTGCAAAGGCTTGCACAGATTCCAGAACCTATTTTTGAACAAAGCAAAGTAAAAAAAACCAACAAAACAAACAACCCAAACAACCGCAGAGGCTCGAACAGATTCCAGAATACCTTTTGAAAGCCTTCAACTATCAGAAGCAGAAGACACGTTACGTGACCTTCATTGATCACAAAATGTTGTCTACTGGCTCTTTTTATTTAAAGTATTTAACCTATTTATTATCATTTGCTTTCAGTAAATGAAGCTGTAATAGGTTTCAGTGAATAGATAATACTAGCTCTTCCTCCCTTCAAAAGACAAAATCTATAAATTCAGCTGACAGTTCTGTCACAGTCCTTGACTACTTCAAAGCCATGCAAGACACACAAAATTTCTGCTCCAAGAACTTTCGTCATCCTCTTCCCCTGTGCCCTAGTGGAAATTTTAGCCTGGAATCTGCTTGAACGCTCATGCCTCAGTTGTACACCAAGCTGTGAGAGACAGGATCTAACGCTCTGAAGGCATTTAGGTGGCTGCACAGAGCAGTAACTGGGTGAATTCAGGGGCAGCTGTGCCTTCTCTCCTCCACGTGAGCAGGGGCAATTTAACCTCAGGCTCTGGGCGCAGCCGCCAGCATGGCCCAGACCTGCACAACACATAGTGAACACCCTTTAGTCTGAAACTCTGCGCTGGGCAGAACTGGAGCAAACAATCAGAGAAAGTACTTGAGCACCGAGTTTCACACATTGTTTGAGCTAAGCTGCTTTAGCTTATTAATGACAAACCCACAGAGCCTTCCAAGGGAGCAGCTTAACAAGACAACATTCCCTGGCTCTTGCAAATGTATTGTGTTATATTTTTCTCTTCTCAGAACTTGAATAGCTAGGCCTGAACACAAGCATAAGATACTATAAAACTCAGAGAAAAAAAAAATAATTGCAATCAACCAGGATTACTCTTCTTTACAACAAACACCTGTCTATTTTCCTGACTGAAATCATACACATATTCACGAGTCTTCAACATGACAGGTTGAAAGCATCCATGGTTTTTCACATTTTAGCTGCATAGTTGGTCTATTTGTAAGGAAGAGCTGCTGATAGTACTCAGGGGACTCTTGTTTCAATAAGTTTTTCCATTACTGCTTTCTTTCTCTGAAGTGAATTCTTCAATCCTAGATCAAAAATTCTGCAGCTGCTACACAACAAAGTATTTCCCAAAATTCTATTTACACAGGCAGACATAAAAACAAGCAAATGTGACTCCTGAGGGCCAAAAGCCATAACTTCTATTTTATTTATCTTTACTGAATGAAGACTATTAATTTTAATAATTTTCAGTTGATATTCAAGGCAAAATTTTATTAATAAACTCCTAAGATTAAATTAACTCATCTTGGTAAAATTACTAAGAATTTTGTATTTATCTTACTTCACTCTAGCATGGTTATATACCAAAGCTAATACAGCACACATCAGTACAGATTGATTGACAAAAGTTATGTAAAGGACTGGCAATCTCTTAGCAGACAGAGGAAATTATTTTTACTGTCTACTCATTCCAGTTTCAGTTATGCTACTCACATTTCTCAGTTTAAATAATTACTGAAATTTTTATCTTCAACAGCATTTCACCAATGGAATCACTAAATACTTTATTAACTACCAATAATTTTATTCTGTTTATATCCCAGAATTTATTATATAGCTACAGTACCCACTAATTTTCTGTTTTTTTCTTTTTTGAAACAAGACAAATAGCATCCCATACTATGACATTTAACAGTACAGAACCAATGTGCACAACCATCCAAGATCCAATTCACTGAAAGCTTTCCTCACTTAAGGCTTTTTTTAGAACACACCATAAAAACAGTTTAATACTTTTTTCTGGACAAAGCTTTTAAATAAGAACAAATTATTGCCAAATCATTAAATAAAAACACTGCCAATGTTGAGCAAAGATTGTGCAATAAGTAATTGTTCTGAGAACAGCTGGAAATACAGAACTTCCACTAACACTAGAAGCACAGGTAAAGAATAGAAGGAAGTGTAACCAAGAGTGTATGTGTTTTTTTCTGGAGATTTCAGCGGTCTGTAACTATTTTCCTCAACCCCCACCCCACTGACTGAAAATATTGGGATGAAACTTGCAGGAAGTTTTCATGTTGTTACTAGCTTGCATTCTGTGATAGAAGTTCACTGGGATCTCAAATTGGCCATGAATTCTGTATTGCCATCTCACACACTTATTTTATTAAACAGTTGCTTAGACACACCCTTTAAAAAAATTCTATTGATGGAACAAGACTTTTCAAGCAGCACTTTATGTTGTTGTGTGCAGGCAATTTGATGGTAGCCCACCACAGCAGTTTTCAAGGCACGACAGAGAAGCACAGTGAAAGCCAACATCCTTTACTGAAGTTGTTTGTGTCATTAATGGCATTAGCTCTGCATTCAATCAGATGTAAATGCCTACAAGCACAAATCTTATGTGCCTAACTTTACAGAATATATGAGAAGTTATTCTGTGATAAAAAACCTAAAACCATCTCTCTAAATATTCTCACGGATTCACAAATAAATCCAGGGTTTGTAGTATTTAAACTAAAAAGAACTGAAAGGTAAATCATAGTAATTAAGATGTCAGTACTATTAATAAAGTCAAATCTTTCAAGTTTATGATGCAAATAGTTCATATCTGGACAATAGTTCATATCTGGACTGAGGGAAAAGGCTTTAATAATTTAACACTTGGTACAGCAATGATGTATTTTCTGTGCATTTTGAACTGAACTTTCTTACTGTATTTTTACCTGCTCTTTCATTCATAAGGCGTCCTGTGTTTCCAGCTGTTCTGACAAATGTTCACTATTTCCCCAGCATTTGCCTTTAAAGGCTTCAGACTACTAAAGATGCTGTATCAAAATTTTCTAAAGTAAATCCATTCTCTTCCCTTGTTCTACATTACTTGTACCTTTTCAGAGTATTTATGTGTTTTTATCCAGGAGAACATTGCATAAGCTTGGGCTTTTTCTGGGAAAATTAATGAAAGTAAGTGCTCTTTCCTTCAAAGGTTTGTCTGGGGTATGTTAGCTTTTTTTAAGAAAAAATATGATTTGCAAAAAAGTTATGCAAACCAGGTTTAAACCAGTCCAGCAATGGCAAATTAGCAACAACACTGTGGTTAGAAAATAAAACACAAGATCTCATAAGCATTAGCTTCTATTATCACAGTAAAAAAGGGTTACAGAAAACTCCCATTAAAGACTGTCCACACAGACAAAAAATCACTGTAATTATAATGATACACACAAAGGCCCAAAGTCACAAGTTACTGTGCATCCACTGTTCAGGTCGATGCTCAGAGCCATTAACAAAAAGAGGCAATTTGTTGCAAGTTTCAAAACTTCACTGTAGACTAAGAACAGGCTAATCAGATAACTCCTGTAACTTAATCTGAGACTTTTCAGTGGATCTGTAAAAATAAAATGCAATTAACCTGGTGCATGATAGACTGTTGTATAAAATTACAGCAGTTTAGGAAGTAACTAGAACTTACTCTGTGCCATTTTTACTTACAATGTACCATTTTTATCAATAAAATCCATAATATTGTCACAATGGTAGTGTCAGACCACTGGTACAGTCAGAGATGGCAATGAGTTACACAAACATTTCAGGTAAACAATGTGTGTTCAAAAACACTATACTCCATCAGAAAAAAGACATCTTTTTGTTGTGTCAGGCAACTTAGAAGATAGCAATAATTATAATATATTATTCTGAACAAAAAAACCACACTTAAAATTATAGATATCCGTTTCCTTTATAAAAGATTTTTTCACGCTGAACACTTAAATGTTAATTGATAGAATTCTGAGTCTTGAAATCTTGCTCATCTGGGAGCAAGCACGATAAACTTACTAGTTCACTTACTAAATTTTCATTTATGCTTCCTGTTTACAACTCCTTTCCAACATGCTAAAGGACATTATTAAATTAGTAGTTTACTAAACAAAGGAAAGAGTAATTAGAGCATCATGCAATTAGCCACATATAGACAAAAAACCTCCATAAATGTCCTTGAATCTCTTATCAAAAGACAACAGAACATCACATAAGAAAACAAAAAGGGTCATCTTACAGCTGGTATTTCTAAAATGAAAGCAATTACAACATCAGGCTTAACATGGCTGTAATTTCAGGAAGCAAGTATTACCCTGCACACATCTGACATTTAGGCAACATTGGTCATTCATGTATCCTGAACAGCCTCATTTAATATATAACCATTTTTTCCCCTTTACAGAAGGAGCAACAGGAATTAGGGTGAGGCACGCTGCAGAAGGTCATTTACTAGGCCAGAGACACAGCACAGCTTTACCAAGCCCTTTTACAAAGTGCCTCTCTCCTGCCATTTCCCTACTTTTCCCTAGTTTTATAAAAGACACTTCTTAATAAACTATAGCCTCTATTTTGCAGCTGAGCTTGTAAAAGTCTGCCTATTAGAAGAAGAGCATTGCAAAAACGCATTTGCCAGATAGAGGTAATAAAACCAAGGCACATCAGACTACCTGCCTAAGCTACTGCTAGAAGAACATTCTGTACAGTATGTTCAATTTCTTGATCTCGTTTCATTTCAGTAACTCTGAAAGACACACTATGGAATGGTGGGGGGAGGGGGAGTTATGCTTCTAAACTTCAGGAGAATAATTTTTATCCCAGACAGTTCAGTTTAACATTTTAACTCTTTTTGGATACACTAAATCCAGGTTATTAGGAAAATAAAACAAATTTCACTCGTTTTGTACACTCTTTCTGTGCTGTTCTATTACTAGTGACAAAAAATGTAAGCTGTACTGGACCAAAATGAGAGAGATCTAGATGATCCAAATATAAAAACAAAATGGAAAACTATAAATATCCAAGGAAAAAGAGAGAAGGTGCTGGTTAAATAAGAAGAGACAGGGGCCACTGCCACAAAACCTAGAGCTCTTTTCTCCTGCCCCAGTCGTAATAAAGCACCACCCACTCAGAGCAGCACACAGTGAAAGTGATCCATTCTACCAGAGCAATTTCTGCAGCCCCTATTTAAGAACCCCTTCAGAGTCGGTATGAATGAATAATTCAGCTGGAAATACCTGTCAGGCAGCAGGATGTTCCATCCCGCTGTACATACAGCAAAACCATCCGGCCCAGAAAGCCAGACGTTACCTGTCCACAGAGCTGACACCGCAGTGCAAACTCATTTTACGGAGAGAAAGAAAACCCCACGGGGAACACGCGGCTTGGAGCAGGACATGCCTGTCCCAGTCCCCCTTGTGCGGGGGAATTACAGCGCCGGTACCCCAGGAACCCGGAGCTCTGGTCACGGTCCCCGCGATGGCACGGGGAGGGCCCCGCTGCCCGCACGGTGTGACACACACAGACACACACTGACACACATACATACATACACACCCATAGAGACACACAGACACGCACACACACACAGACAGACACACACACAGGCAGACACACACAGACACAGCCATGGCGCCCAGCGGGGCTGCGGCCCCCCGCTCCCGGGGGCAGGGATCCCTTCGCCCTTCCCTCGCCTGCCCAGGAAGCGGCGGCATCGCTGCCAGACGCCTCCCTGAGGCGCCTCTTCCCCCGCGCCCGCCCCGCCCGCCGCCGTCCGGGTCCCAGCCTCGCCCCTCACACCTCTGCGCGTCTCACCTCCATCCCGGCCCTTCCCTGCCGCCGCCTGCCCTCCCCGGCCCCGCCACCCGGGACCTCGACGCCCTCAACTTCTGCCCGGGCGGTTCCTCCCTCCGAGCCGCTCTTCGCGCCGCGCCACGCACGCACGCGCCCGGAGGAACGGCTGCTCCCGGCTCCCCCCGCCGCCGTCACCAACGCCGCCGCCCGGCCCCGGCGCTGCCCCCGGGCTCCGCCGCAGACGCCTCACCTGCATCGACGCCATGATGGATCCGCCTCCTCCCCCTCCCCTCTGCGCCGCCGCCGGGGCGGCCCCGCCCCGCGCGCTCCCCGGTCACGTGCCCGTGCCCGCCCGTTGAGCGACTGCGCGTGCGCGGGGCTTGGGCGAGGCGAGGGCGCTGCGGGCGGGCCCGAGGAGCGCGGGCGGCGCGGGCGGGCGGTGTTTGTGTGTGCGCCGCCGCCCCCGCGGCCAGGGACGCTCCCCCGGCGCTGCTCGCACCCTGCTCGCCCTCTGCTCGCCCTGCGGGCGGGGCGGGAGCGGGGCGGTGTCCGTCACCGTCACCGCCACCCGGGATGGGGTTGGTCCCCTGCCGGCTTCAGTATGTGAAGGTTTTTAGAGCTGTACCTGCGGAGGGTTTAAGTGACTCAGTTAATGCGGACTGCGCCCCTCCGGTTTGTGGGTTTCTCCTGGCTCCCCTCACTCCATACAATCATGGAACCACAGAATGTTAAGGAGTGGGAAGGGACTTTGAAGATCATCCAGATCCGACACCCCCGCCATGGGCAGGGACATCTCCCACCAGACCAGGCGGCCCAGAGCCATTTCCAACCTGGCTTCGAGCACTGCCAGGGGTGCGGCATCCACAAACCTGGCTTCGAACAGTGCCAGGGATGGGGCATCCACAAACCTCCTCCTACAGTGCCTCACCACCCTCACAGTAAAGAATTTCTTCCTGATATCTAACCCAAATCCCTCTTCTCTCAGTGTGTCCCATTACTCCACGTTCTGTCACTAGATCCCGCCGCAGTTCGGCCCGCGCCGGGTGGGCCCAGGCCCGAAGCGCAGCTCTCCTGCTGTGCGCCCTGTCCTTGTCCTTCTTCTCTCCCCGTCCCTGGGTGCTGCTCGGCCACGGGTCATCTGATTTTCCTGCACCGGTGTCTGAGTCCAAATGAACATGGGTGTATTTTAAGTCGGACCATTTCTGGATTCTACGTTTTCCTTTCCGACTGGAAAAATCCCTGTCCTTTGCACCAGATGATCTTGCCATATCTGTGTAGGTGAAAATAAACAGGCAGCACTCGGTAGAGTGACTGTGTGCAGTCAATAAATTAAACAACTTGAGGAAACACGCTTCATAAAGCTGGTATTTCTGCTGTAGTATTTCAGACTTAACGGATCCTCAAGACAAATCTACAAAATGTTTATCCAAAGACAACCTATAAAATTTATATCCCAGTGGTTATATAAAACTAAGGATTTAACAGAGGAACTGATTTTATAGGTCATTATAATCCTCATCTTCCCACAGTTTATGCTGCACATTCCAAAAACACTGAAGACCCTTCCTCTGTCCCTTCACCCCTCTCCTTTCTGATGATATTAAAAAATCCTTGTCACCTCTGCTCCAGTGGTAGCCCTGATTTTTCTTCAGAGATGGCCTTATAAGCAAAACCGAAATTATTGAATAATCGTTTGCAGTTTGTATTACCTTTGAAATCTTTACTTTTAGACCTCTAGAAAAATCCTGTCTACCTAGTTCGACCATATTATTTAGTATGATGCAAGTACTATCTTTATGTACAAGTTTCACCTTCTGGTATGTTTTTAATATACAGCAATGTTTAACTGTTTAAAAACAGTTAACTGGAGGAAACAGAAAACCTCAGCACAACATAGCATCAGTTTCCAACTTTTATCCAGTACCAACACTGTTATTGATGTTAAAGCAAGCACACAAACTCGGGGTTTGCTTAAAAGGCAGAACCCTTTAAGCAGAAGACAGCAGGAGTATCCTTGCCCTGTGAGGCAGCTGCAGAAGTAAACAAGCCCCTTGGCTTTGCAGGAATTTGCTGAAGACAGAATCAATATTTGTTGATTTTTGTGTAGGAAAGGAAATTAGCCTGCCAAAAGTAAGGATGGAAAAAGTATCATCATGTAAGTTGCATCCTATACATTTGTCTTCTAAATTCAATTCTCATTCAATTCTCATTCACAGCCTATGGGCTCCTGATGCCATGCGACCTGACATTGCTCAACCATGTTTCCCCTGGAAGTCAGTATTTATTACTATATGATTTTTGCAAGACCATTTAGGTTGCAGAGGATTTGTTGCATTGAGCAGATGCATAGAGCTGGTAAAGATTTCTCTTTGCTGCAGTTCTTCAGAATTAACTTATGCTGTTACAGCACTAAGTGGAACATTTCTGTTTTACTAGTTGTCGTTGTTTTGCATGATCCAAACATATGTTTATCCTAAAATGCATCTCTTAATGCCATATGCCACAAAGACAGCAAGAACATCAAGTTTAAGCAATGGACATGTGTTCAGTTATAAACATGGACATATTGACTATCTGTGTTGATGTAATCACAGCGAGATACAACTGATTTCAAACCATTATACTCAGTTTCTTAAGCCTCTTCCAGAAAACCCTGTTGAAGGTCAGAAGATATAAAGCAGCATAAGCTTGTGAATGCCAGAACACTTCACAGACTGCAAGCTGGTTTTGCATGGAAAGATCAGATTTGTGGTCTTAGGCAAATTATGTTCAGTACAAATATGACTTCTACTCTGTAATAAAGGAAAATTATCTCTGGATGAAAAGTCACTTTTGCAAAAAAAATCATAGCTTTTAACTGCCCTTGTGCTCAATAAGTCTTTTTTATCTATCACACAGAACTTTTCAATACTAAAAACAAGTTACCTACTATGTTTTTTAACTGAAGTATTGTTTACTGAGATAACATCATCCACGCTGCAAATCCTACTCCTGAGGATAGTAGGCATGAAAAGGAAGGGACAGTTTGCCCTACATATAAATAGAGCATGAGTTAATTACTACCTACTCAATCTTAACTGGGTATGTAAGTAATTAAAGCATTACACTACAGCTGAAACTCATGGGCAGAATCCCCCATCCCTGAATACACTTTAAGTTTATTCTTGCAGGACTACCAAAGGTGTCTTTTATGACTGTTGTCACATCTTGTTTTTTAAAGTGTCATGCAATGCCTAATATATACGTGAAACATTTTTTTAGCTCCTTGTCCTCATGGGAATAGGGGAATCTGGAGAATTATCCCTGTGTTTTATTGGTTTTTTTTTTTCCTTTCCTCATTTCTTGGTAACCTGGCTTGCAGAGATGTTTTTGTACAGTGCATAATACTATAGGGATTAGGGAATCAGTCCCATAAGCACAGTAAGAAAACAAACACTATTATCAGACTCCCAGAAAGAATATATGAATATCAGTACCTTCTTAAGTTATCCAGTAATCCCACTAAGGAAAGTGCCTAATTCCCAGAGAGGTTAAATTTCACTTGAAGTAAGTTGTTGTAATTTGGTTTTCATTTTCGTTTGGACCTTTACTATGCAAAACATGTAAGAAAACACTTCTGCAGTTAACCCTTCCTAATCTGTTGCAGGTATAAAGATGGATGACACAATAACTGGTTCCTTAAAATGACTGCTTTAGTATTTATCTAATGCAGCCTGATCTTTCACCAGTCAACCTAAGTTCTGCCAGAGATTTCAAGGATCAGAGACCTGGGTCCCAAATATTCAAAGCTTATGAGGTAAGATTTAATTTAATCTGTTTTCTTCATTATTTCAGAGGCTATCTTACACTGATCTGATCAACAACATGATTATGACTCACATATCGAAAACATATGGAGCAAATAATGAAATTGTACCTCCTACTAAATTTTTTTGGTAAAGATTCTTGAAGTTGACCTAAAAATCCACTTTTCTTCAGAGTTTGCAAAACCTTATACTTACAGGAAAAATGCAAGTAATGTTCAAACTGCATTTATTAGATAATTGATATACCAAGACAGTTTCACAAAGGTAAAATATAATTCTTGATAAGGATCCCTATAATTTTACATTCTATTCCCATCTTGTCCATAATGTTTTCAAACATCACCAAACATTTTTTTCCTCTGTTCTCACCCTTTTTTTTTCTGTATAATTTTTCTACACACTGAATGGTTACTACGTGCTGCTTTATGATTTCTGGTGCTAAAATGACATGAGAGCTCAATTTCTTTTGCCTGTGCCCACTGTACTTTTTAGCTTTTCATCTTGTCTCCTTGCACTGAAGTCAATTGTACATTCATGTAACTCCCCTCATTACTGGAGTGGCATCACACCTGTAATCTGCAGTGTCAGGAGAATGCATCTCCTAAGCATGGAGGACTCCCTGCCCCTCAAAGGAATTGTGCCAACTGCTTCTTCCACTCCTACCTGCCAATTTAGGAAGGACACTGAGTTTAAAAGCTCTGTGGAATGAAGATTATCTTATAAACAAGCTTGGTGCATCTGCAGAAACCATCAACTAAAGATGCAGAATCAAAGAAATGCAATATTATATCAAGAATATAAAAATAATAAATTGCACATATAGCTAAAAATGAAAATGGCCTATTAAAACTAAGTTAAAATAGCAAGATAACTTAGAGTTGTTGAGATTTTATTGTTGATTTATTCCTTAGTGATTTATGTAGGTTTTTCATCAACAGTGTATTTAATTTTCATCTTAGTTCTTAATAGTAACAGGCAAAATGTCATTTCCATCCCAGGGCTTTCAAAGGGATGAAAATAGGCTGAAGAAAAGAAAAGTCTCACCTTATTCCTAATGTGCTACAAGGGTAGGAGAGGGTAATGTTATTCTAAGATGATATATGCCTCCATTTCTTCTCTTGTTTAGGATTTGACCATTTTGAAGCCACTGGGTGATCTGGGCCTTTCATCTTATCCACAGGAAGACTAAACTACCAATGCGATTTCCATCAGATCAGAAAAGAATTTTCTGATATTTGTAATACTTCATATTATGTGGAGATACAGTTATAATTACAGTTTTAATTACTGCAGTGCAAGAAGGAGGACATGGGGCTAGGGAAAGGGGTGGAATTGTCTGATTTAGTAATATGCAGAATCACAGAATGAGTCAGGTTGGAAGGGACCACAGTGGGTCACCTGGTCCAACCTCCCTGCTGAAGCAGGGCATCCCAGAGCACAATGCTCAGGGTTACATCCAGGAGGTTCTTGAATATCCTCGCCAGTGAGGGAGGCTCCACAACCTCTCCGGGCAGCCTGTTCCAGTGCTCAGTCACGTGCACTGTAAAGAAGTTCTTCCTCATATTCAGGTAGAACTTTCTGTGCATCAGTTTCTGCCCATTGCCTCTTGCCCTATTGTTTGGCACCGTGTGCTGTAATTACCAATTTGTAGTAATTGTCAAGCCATGTTTTTAGGCAGCAGGAGTCCTCTAACTCTTTTAAATGCTCTTTTTAGCTTTAAATGTAAAGATAAAAACTTATAAAGACAAAAGCTGTAAAAATTTAATGAGGACTGAGTAGGACCTATACTCAATTTAGTAGATGAATGCATTTAAAAGTGTAATGTTGTGTAATTATTAAAAGTTCTTCCACATCAAAAGCATCCATAGCCCATGTGAGCAGGTTGATTACTGTGTCTGTCAAATCCAAGTGTTCGGGAGCTGCTCAGTGATAGTACCCCCAAGATTTGAACCTAATTATAATTTAGTAATTTTATTTTATCTCCAAAACCTGTGATCTGGAGGCTTCTCAGGTGACTCCAAGAGTTACATGAATACCTCGTTCATGGTATTAATAGGAATGCACAGAAGTGAGTCTGACTTCATAACCAGCAAAGAAGATAAAGAATTTTCAAAATGAAGGAGGTGTTTGGTTTTGCCAGCCTAGAAGCAAGATAAAACTACTGAAGAGGCATCTTGGGTAACCTCTACAGATACAGATGTGTGATAAACCACCACAGCTCCCAAGGGCTGAGAAGAAACTGTGTACATCAGACTGCATACTGTCCTTACTGGACCCTGCACACTATTTACAGAGCTTGAAGAATTTAATTTCTCAGGCCTCTACACCAAGGTGACACTGGTCCAGCCTGTCAGTTTATTTAATGTCCCTCGGGAAAGACAAGACTTCATATGGGATACAATTACCATGAACCAGAGCCATGATATAAAAACAGAATGGGTGAGCAGTTGACTATTTCAGCTGAGTATTTTCAGATGTTCTCTCCTTAAGTCACAGTTGTTTATTACAAGTCAAATATCTATGACAACTGTGAAAGCAGCTTAAATGTTAAATATTGATATATCATTTTCATGTTTCATTTGTAGCAAACTACAAATAATTCTGACTCAAATGGAGTGTCACTTCTGAAAAACATTATATGTCAGCTTAGTATGGTAATGCGGGAAGCTTTTCCCTGTATAAAAAGAGAAAATAAATCCTTTGTGCCAAATGCATTCAAATTCTAGATATTTTTTAAGCTTGGTGATACCAGCTAAAATTGACAACTTTTTAATCTGCATAACAGGCATCCCATTGTTTTGCTAGACAGAGTAATAAGAATTCAAAGCAACATAAGACACAGATTATGTATTATTTATAGTTTTGTGTAGTGGTGATTTGGTAGATACATTTTTATTAGTGTAAATAGGATACCAGTAGTATTTTTTGCCATGGGAAGAAAAGCCTTAGCTATGAATTCTCACCTGAAAAGGCAGTTTTCAACACGAATCAATGGAATTATTTGGTTTTTTAACTTCAAAGTAACTTCTGGTTGAAGAAAGAAATTAACTACAAATAAATACAGAACTGCATTAATCCATTCATGTATTCACAAACTAATCTCACAAAACTATCCTGAAAACTAGCAACTTTATCACTAAACTGTAAATTTTAATTTATTTAGAAGCTCTCTTGTGGTTACTTTCTCTGATCTAAAAGGCAGTACATATTTCAGGGGCAATTTTAATTTAATTTTCCAATTCTACCCTCAATATGTGAGACAACAAAACATTACATGACTCACATCTTGAAAACTGATGACGAAAGTTCAAAAGGATAAAATGTTGAAGTACTCCATTTGTCAAAGAACAATCATGATCTCGCAACTCTGATCTCCTCCCATTTAGCGTGAGAAGAAAATCCTGTATTCTGTAAACATAAAACAGTAACATGGTAATGACAGAGAGACAGATTTTTTGGCTGCTGTTTTGTAGGGTTTTTTTTTAAATCTCAGTGACCTTTCTCTCATAGAGGAGAAATTGCACAACCTACATTCCAGATGCAGCATATGCAAAGTTTTATTTCATGACACATAACACTTGTTAAAACTCGATAAAAACTCCCTTTTCTCTGTGCTGCCTTAGTGATGACACTCAAGCTTCACAGTGACTAATAATAACCACAGAATCTACTTTGTCCTCTTTCCTAGCTCATCCAAACACTGAGCCGCACCTGCAGTTCACAGCATTGGTTATCTTCCCATAAAATTACCATCTAATAAGCTACATTTAAAAAGAAATCCAACTCCAATGCAGTCCATTATTTGTCAAAAGCCTTCAAAAGTTGAACTTGTTTCTATGGGAAAAAATCCCTAAGACCTCTTTTTTCCTAAAGCTTTAATCTGTCTTTAAAAACAAGCATCATAGTTTATTTTCCAAATCCACTCAGTCTTTAATAAGTTCTTGCTATTTTTCTCTTACTCCCGCTCTTCTTGTCTTACTCAGATGTTGAAATTAAGTTTATACCACAGCTTCCACCCTTAGTTTTTAGGTAGGAACAGTGCTACTTCTCCTTGTGCTTTTGTTTACTCTGCAGTAACTACTACTCCCTTAAATTACATTGCAATATTTGAGACCTGGCAAAATAAACTAGGAATACAAAACATGGACTGAGAAGTTAACTTTCCTGCCCCACGACATTCCTTGTCCACTTCATCACACAAACCAACAGATTTAGGCAGGTTTCGGGAGCACCCTTTCAATGGGCAAAGTAAAAAGAAGAAAGGGATAAAAAACCAAACAGTCACTACTGCAATTTAGGCCTGTGAAATAAAATAGACAGTAATAAAACACAGACAGAAGCAACTGATTTTCCAAACTTCCTACCATTAATTGAGAAATGCCTTTAGGATACCATGTTCAACATCTGTTGAATATAATGGCACAGAGAATCCTGATGGTGAAGCCTCCTTTTTTTGAGTTCAAAACCAAAAAGGAATTTTGTATCTTGTGGGAGGGAGTTTTGATCATTCTAGATGCACAGACGATTTCATGTTGGAGACCATCAGAGACTTCTTCAGCAGCTTATTCACACTCAAATGATGACAAACTCAGCATAATTCTTCTCATTGTTTATAAAGAATCTGGGAGTTTTTCTGACTAAATCAGCAGTTCAGCTTAAAATCTGAACCTCAAATACAGGGCTATCTTTCAAAGCAAAAGAAGTACCACAATGTGGAAACCCGGGGCAGTTGAAGATTTCAAAATATCCCCAGCAGGATATCCTTGAAAGTATCCTCTTCAAGCCTGTTCAGGAATACCATGCCTTTTTAGCACTTGGTGCTGAGAGTTCTAGATGCTTGTAATTCAGAGCAGCACAAAGATATCTTAACACTTCAACTCTGTAAAACTCTTCAGAACTATGAAAAAACTCATCACCTTTTATTTTTCACATGGAGCTCCACAACCTATTATCCAAATACTAATTACATTAGCATTTTGCTCACCATACAGTAGAGCCAGGACAATGATGATTCTGCATATGAACACTTCCTCTAAGATGTCATAAATCAACAGAAACACAGGTTTAAAAATTTTCAACTTTGAAATTTATTTAGAACTCAGGGGTTAAGCGTGGTAAGTTTCCAATTGTCTGATAATAGCATACCCATTTAACTACCATGGAAATTGCACTAATTCTCCCTGCCCCCCTCCCCCTTAGAAATCTGGTTCATTTTAACAGCCGGTGGTTTTGCAAATAGTGCACTCTGGGACACTACTGCCATTCCTGAGTGTTCAAAGCTACTGTATCATACATTAAGCTTAAAGAAAACCAACAAAATTATTATTCAGAGCTAAACCAGCTATTTTACCTTACTGCTAAAGTACAGAATCTTCAAATGCAAATGTATTTTAACAAAATCAAGGAAATTGTTCTAGAATGCTTAAAAAGGGGAAGAGAAAAAAAAAAAGAAGAAAAAGCCCACTGTTTTAAAAAATGGCATCCTTTTTGCCTTAGTTTAAAACTAAATAATTTTTAGCTTCAAGTCATTAGCCTCAAGACTGTTAAAAATGGCTAGTGAACTTAAGACTGACTCAGACTGATATGTAGCTGTGACTAAAATATCCATGTTGGTATTCCTTGACCTTTTAGGGTATTCCTAGCGGCTCTAACAAAAGCAGCATAACAGGGTATCTCTGGTTTATCATTCTAGTGCTCTTGAAAATGAGTTACTAACAGCACTGACCAGAGTGCTTACACATGGAATTTCAGACAATCACCCTACAATGCACTTCAGCTTTACCGTGCAAAGCCAATCTAGTCACAAACATCCCCTCATTAAACACATTAAATTGTGCCAAAGTATGTGACGTGAATAAATGTCAGCTAATCTACCAACACACTGACAAACGTCAGCATTGTTTAAGCCCAGAATAAAATTTCACTTGTCAGAACTGACCTCCTCCATGGGCAGACTGCATAGTCTATCTAAGCTACTAGCTTTCACTCAGGAAAATCTCTTCCAAGTTGCATTTATGTTGACAAACAGGTTTAGAGGAGAGTTTCAGCCCTCTAAATTAACTGTGAGTTAAAACATCTACAAAGAGGTTCCACCATCATTTGATGGGATTTTTCCATGATAGACCACAATCACTTCTTGATCAAAACAAAGCTGAAGCAGTGGCAGCTGATGGAAATTCTAATTACATTGTTCTTGCATCATTTCTCATGATGCATTAGTTGTATTCTCATTTACAGATGATTTTAGCAGAAGGGTTCTTCAGGCTGCAGCTGAACAATAAGCAAGTTTTTGTCTTAAGTTGTTTGTTTTCTTTATGGAAACTTGTTTTGAACAAAGAACTGATACTACAGGCCACTGTCAGCAGGATCTACCAAGAGATAACATATTCCACTCTAGTATTATGTCAGTGGCTTGCCAATCTTTTTCCCCTAAAACATTTTTAAAAACACTGGAAATACCTATGAAATTTATAAAACAGCTCCTAAAACATCTGCTTAATGTCCTTTCCTTCAAATATAAAAGACCTCCACATTTCAGGGTCTTTTGCTATGGGTTACAAGGGAGAGGTTGAGGAAGAGGTAAAAGGTAGGGCAACTGCTATTTTTTCAGTTGTTATGTTACAAAATTTAAATGACTACTAAATGACTCTACTACTCTAGACATTAAATACAGACTTTACATAAACAATCAGAACAACGGAAATAAACCATAACTGAAGCCATATAAAATCCTTATCAGGTCAAGTGACAGTATATTAAGAAAAAGCACATATGTTATATAGAAGATAATATACACAGATTTTAAGAGTTATTTTGCCCCTTAAAAGTCACTGTCAGTAGGATCACAGTCTTACTGTACAGACAAGTAACTGGAATATTTGAAATTACTAATGGGGTAAATTGAGGTTATAGAAGCAAAATGTTATCAAGTACACCTTTGCACATGTCTAAGCTATGACTTAAATTAAAAGCTTTAAGCATTCTCCTACATACTCCACTTTAAACCTAAACGGAATATCACTGATAGTATATAAAGAGGGCACTTCTAATCTAGTTAGTGTAACTATGCTACAGGACAACTATCTTACAAAGGAGATTAAGTTCAGATGTTTAGAAACTTTAAAAATAAGAGAAAGCTAGAAACCTTTAACAGCTACTCAAATGTAACTATAATTATCTTTTAGAGAGTACTAGACTAAACTCCAGTATTTGCTACAGCCATTGTATTAAAAGAAAGTTCTACCACACCTAAAGGATAAGGCATAGCCATCTACTAATTGGCATATTTGTTTATTTGTCTCAGTTTGTGAAAAGGTCCTTATTTGTGTAAGCAGCAAAACAAACTCCAACTGAAAGATTGCTATATGCAAAAGAACTGAAGGCAATCGCCTCTGCAGTGAACTTTACAGTTCTCAACAGCACACACGCAACATGCTATCTGAAAAAAGTTACTAACTGAACTACATGTATTAAATACTGAAAAAAGTTTTACATTTTTTATTATAATTTATTTTATTTAACAATCTAAGAAGTTTGCAGCCATCAGAAGTTCCAGTGCAATTTCAGGTGCAATTGGGAATTCAGGAATCTCCGTAGAGCTGTTAGTATAGCGGACCTTGTAGGTGAAATACATGCATACTTTGGATAGGACATGGGATGGGATCTCTCTAAAATTGACCTCATTTGTTTCATTTTCTGCAAACTGACCTGTAGAAAGAAAAAAACAACACACAAGAACACCAAACCAGAAGTCAAAATCTCAATTTACTGCAAAATGAAACAACTTACCATATTTATACAATGCATTCTAAATAGACCTGCGTAAGTCTCATCTTCCAAGGTATTAGATTCTCCATTGTAAAGCAGGATGTGCCACATTCAGAGCCCTCAGGAATATTAAGACACCCAGCATTATGAAATGTTTATTTAGGCTGCAGCCTATCAACATTATTCTGAACAACTACACCAGAAATTTAGATTTACTCCAATACAGCTGATAGATACTTAGCTGTGTGCTAAGCTCTAAGAGGCATCAATCCCAATTTCTGGCTGTCTTATCAAAGGGAAAAAAAAAAAAAAGTTTCTAGATGTTTCATATCTGCACACATATATGTGTATATCAGTAGTCCCTTCTATGACCCAGTAGCTTTGAATTGCTCAGTTTCAGGTAGATTTGACAAGAGAGTTGAGACCTCAAAGACACATTAACTTGATAAACAATGAAAACAGATAGACAGCAGGGACAGGGAAATTCTAGTTGCACTGGAGGGAAGTTTACATGCAGTGCAAGTTTACCCTATTAGATACAAAGGAATTTATTCAAAATTCAAATCTCAAACCACAAGTACATTTGAAATTTGCTTTCTATAGTGCCTATAACCATGAAACCTGGATAATACAAAAGTTGGGATCCTATAACAGAAATCCCACAGCATTTCTATTATTTTTGTCTCTCATCCTCTCACATCCTTGGACTTTCAACTCATTAAACTGAAAGGCAATAAAAAAATACTAACATTAACTCCATGGTTATGGGAGACTAGCAATGTTTAGTTCCCACTATTTCTGTGGGCATCTCCTTCTAGCTACAAAGCAGAGCTATTTACTAATGTCTACACAGATTTGTGTAGAAATATCTGCATGCACTGAAGCCAATATGGCTTGAATTTTAGTACAGGAAGAATTGGAAGCAAAAGAAGAAATGTTAGCATATTGGAGAAGCTACAGCACTGAAACAAAAGACTTACACATCAGTGAAACTATGACCTACTGAACTAGACAGCAACAGTAGTTTTCCTTGTGACCCATTTGTCTTGTTAGTACTTATATAAAATATTCTGGACTGCTGAGTCCTATAGAGTCAGTTTCTAGCCCTCTAAGCAGGCGACTTTGTCTTTTATTCCTTCACACTGAATGAATTCAGAGCAAGTCTTGTAACTATTCTTCCTCTTAGATGTCTGGGAGGCTGACATGGACACCAAACAGTTATAACATATTTTCAAATGTAACTATTAAAATGACACTGAGAATTTTAATTGTTCAGTTTGCCCCAGTATTACTAAGTAATTAAAAAATATTAGAAAAAAAATATTAAAAAAACTCTCCAGTCTCGCCACAATCTAAATGAGAACATAAGAAAGACCATATTCAGCTCCATGCTCCATGTAGCCCACTGCCCCACCACCGAAGTGGCCAAAGGAAAAACACAGGATGAAAGCGTAGAAAGCGTAGAAGAGAGAAAGCACTTGTGTTAACTTCTCCCTGTTCTCTCCTCCACCCTTTTGGTTTTCAAAAATTAGTTCAGACACTTCTTAAACCAGATATAATCTCATATATTCAGCACCATGTGACATCCTTCCCTCCTGTAAGTTTATCTCCCCTCACCTCAAGCTAACTTTCACCATTAAGCTCAGGAACTCCTTGCCATAGGATGCTGTTAACATGTGGCCTTAACCCCAGTAGGCAGCAAAGCACCACACAGCCTCTTGCTCATTTACCCCTGCTGTGGGTGGACAAGGGAAGAGGAAAGGAACAGTAAAAGTAAGAAAACTTGTAGGCTGAGAGAAGAGAAAGGAAACAAAACAAGTGATGCAATGGTTATCACCACCTCCCATGGGCAGACTGATGACCAGACAGTTCGCAAGCAAAAATGGCTTGAGAACTTCCCTTTTTTACACCTCTCCCTTTTTAACTTTGGAGCAGGACATATGGAATGTGATATCTCCTTCAGTAGTTTGTTCAGGTCATGTTGGTTGTGTTCCCTCCCAGCCTCTTGCATACCCTCTTGTCTGGTTATTGAGTGGGGAAAGAGTGAGAAACAGAGGAGGCATGAACAGTGTGTATCTTTCAGCAACAGCTAAAACAGGTGTGTTATTGGCTCTGTTAATCACAAATATAAAGCACAGAACCATGCGACCTGCTATGAAGAAAATTAACTCCATATGGAATACCAGAAGCTCTGCCATGGATGTGGAAATAAAGAACTACCAGCTCTCATTCATTTTGAACTTGGCAGCTCCATGTTTCATATAATACCCTCAAGTTCTCATACCATGGGAAACTAGTAGCAATGCAGGACAGAGTGAGACCCCTAACTGTCCAAACAGCAGAGTCAATTTTAAGCCTGGTACCACAATACCCCAACAGAAATGAACTGTTCTGCTGGAAACTAGACAGGATGTGGAAAAGTAAGTATTTTTTCTAACTTTCACTCACTGCATGATAAAAATTCAAACTGTCCAAAAGTGAAAAAAAGAAGGTAAAGGTACTAAGTCTACTGTACCTACCTGGTCCACTCAACATAGCTTTTATTGTTCCTGATGTTAATGCATGCTCTCTTTTTACAATGAACTCATGGCCATCAGAGGATATTAACTTCACATACATAGCATCTGGGCCCTCACACCCACCGTATGTCTTCTCTTCTCCATCTGTAATGGAAAAAAAGACAATGGTTTCAGAACACAATATACTGATTCACATTACTAAAAATGCAAGTTGCAGTTTTTTCTATGACTATGTTTGCAGACTGAAGAGCACAATACAACCAGAAATGAGAAAGAAGCATTTTACACGTTTGAAGATTATTTTTCTGAAGTAACCAGCAATCTGTTTTAAAGTAATTTTGCAAAACCTGAAATTTTCTTTATTAACATCCTTCCATCATCAAATTCTGACATGATTTTTAAAATCTACACAGGAATGAAATTTTCCTTTAGACATTCTCAAGTCAATTGAACATGCTACTGCTTCCTTCCATTAAATCTACAGTCATGTTTATAATACTAATACTTGCTAAAAATTAACCAAACACATATCTGATACTGAAAAATACAGACAGCAAGGAAAAAATGCCTTCTGAAGCACTGGTAAGAACAAAAGCAGTCAATATCCCTGCACTGAAGAAATGACATGAAGTAAGACTCATTCTCCCTGACTGCCCAACCAGACCCAGAACCATACAGCATCAGTGCATACCTGTGCTGGTGCCTTTGGCAGAAAGCATGCAAAGTGCCAAAGCACTAAACCTAGGGAGATTTGAAAAATTCTCCTCATAGCAGTTGGACTGTGCTGGCAGCTTCCCTTATCCCTTCTGTTTTGCCGAACACCTGCTTTCTACTTTGTTTCTTCTGAAGGCTTTATCCCTCTTCCCTTTTTGTGCTTTCTTTTATTGTATCCTGACAGTGCTACTTTTAAAAGCTGAATTACTGTTGCCTGTGTAGCAAATAAAAAACTCCCCCAGTCAAGTTGCTTTGTGAACTTGAAGTTAAAATTGTATTATGTAGCTATTACCAATTTTAATAAAGTTCTACCAGCGCCAAACATGCTATAATACAGTCAGAGACAAAACCAGAATCGATCCAATCCTGTTTCATTAACCAGTCATTTGCTGAGGCAGAAACAACAGTTTCAGAAATGTAGTCATGTCACACACAATGTAATTTATCAGAAATCAGTCTGTATTATGATCTCTGAGCCAGAATTCAACAGGCTGACTTTAGTTAACAAACAAACAAAGAATTATTTTAAAATAAGTACACAGTGAAATTTTCTTGGCCACGATATAAACATTTAGTGCTATAAAAACCTAGAGGCTTTCCTATTTTAGTATGTACATTTTCAGGACTATGCATGTTAGGCAAATGAAATTTTTTGTTAGAACAGATGCACTCTGAACAAATCTTCCAGTAAACAGTCATTTGAGAAAATTCTCCTACAAAACATCTATAGGAAGTTGTTTAAAGCATCTATAGGAAGTTTGAGGCTACAAGAAGTGACAAGATCAACATTTAAACCCTTAGAATCCACCTCCTCTACTGACGTGAGAAAATGCTTCAAATAATACAAAACCAAGAAACACTCCTGAAGTTGTGAACTTACCCATTCTCTTCTTATAAAAAAATGTTTCTTTTCAACTGCAGATTTTGCAATAGGAGCGTCTGAAAAAACACAAGTGGCAATATTTTGAGTCAGCAGCACAATTTTTAAATTCCCCTTCCTTTATTAGTCTTTGTGTTACCATAAACACTCTTCCAAAGAGAACATGATGACAGACAACATGCAGTGTTGATGAGCAGTATGTTTTGAAAACAGGAAACCTAAGAAGTTCACCCATGGGAAATGCAAACCCTGCACCTCAGCACCTTCAGTGCTATGTGGAGGCCGACCTGCTGGAAAGCAGCTTTGCACAAATGGCCCTGAGGGTGCTGGTGGACAAGCTGGACATGAGCCAGCAGCGTGCCCTTGCAGCAAAGATGGCCCACAGCATCCTGGACTTTATTTAAGAGCATTCCCAGCAGGCTGAGGCAGGTGATCCTGCCCCTCCACTCAGCACTGCTGGGACACATCTGGAGTGCTGGGGTCAGTATGACAGACTGAAGGGAGTCCTGCAAAGGGTCACAAAGATGACTGAGGGATTGAAGCACTTGTCATACAAGGATAGGCTGAGAGAACTGGGGTTGTTTAGGCCAGAGGAGAGAAGGCTCAGGGATCAGTCTAATCAGTATGCACTAAATACCTGGCCTTCAACCTGTCCTTCACAGAAGATTGACAGTTCCCAATATCACTACCAATATCACCTAGATAATCTACTTCAGACATATATTGTGGGTACAGTTAACCAGGAGCTCCCATAGCTGGTATACTGATATCCAGCTTGCTGCATGTGTTTTTCTCTATGGAAAAGAAATTAAAGAGTTAGAGAAATGGAAGTACTTATTTGCAAAACAAACCTGATATGTTCACATACAACTTCTATTTCTTTACCCCAAGCTGCATCTCTTCTGTCTAAAAGAAAACTTTGGAAGAGAAATTCTACCCACCCACCTGCTGTCCTAAAATTCCTTTCATAACAACAGCCACTCTGCAAACATTAGCCCAGTATAAATCAATGACACTGCTGTGTGTCCACACATCTAGGAAAATAGCACAAGTGATTCCAGATGGTCTCCCAGCTGATATGCAGGGTTGAGGGCAGTAAAGAGATCAGAATAGAGACCACATCCCACATTTGCTCCCTCCTGTTTCTGGTAAACATTTATTTAAAAAATGTAAGCAAGCTGAGGAAGCTGCACAATTTGGAAGAAGTACTACAGACACCTCTTTGCTATTGCTGAACACTTCACTTCTGCCCAGCACTTTGATGCTGGTTTATTCCATCTGTCTTTTTTCAAAATGTCACTTTGATGCTGGTTTATTCCATCTGTCTTTTTACAAATATGAAGTAGTGCAAATATCTCTTCATGCTTTCATAAGAAGGCACTTTGTTATGCTCACCTAATGAAACTACACACACATAACCAATAGTTTTTAGTTGTCTGAAGAGAAATGGGCAAAAATAATCCTCCACTTACACTGCTGCTTTCTTTGAAAGTTATCCTGACTTTACAGAACTATCTCTAAAAAATATTTTCTTTACCACTGATATAAGCAACATTTTAACCTGTACTCTTGGCAGGGGAAAAGTTCCTGAATATAAGGCACACTTAAGAATGTTCTTTGAGAGTTAATTTGTGTATGCTATAATAGAAATTCCCTAACATGGTGTGTTAAATGCCTTCATCACTTTCCCTAATTCTAGGAACTCATCTAAGGAACTTATATTTGAGTGCTGGGACAGCTAGGGCCCAAAACTGATGGGATCTTGCACCCTATTTCAAATGTTTTTTCCAAATGGAAATCAGTCATCTTATTGGAGAGTATCTGTTGCTCAGGAACTGAAGAAATACCTCACATTGCTACTTCTACTTTGCAAAAGATGATCACTTGTACTACCTCTTTTTCTAGCCACAAAACCATTTCCTACATTGCAAAAGAGTAGTGAAACCATCCATGATTTATAAATAACAATATTTGGAAAAAAAACAAAAAAAGAAAAACAACACAGAAGTGAAACCACTCTTTGGAAGTGTTGGTGATGATAAAATATGCCTTGGTTTACAATACAAATAATGCCACTAAACACAGGAGTAAAGGCTAGTTAATGGGAATGCAGACATATTAGCACCTTGCAAGGTAAAAGCCTAAGTTGAGGAAACTAATACATTGAAAGACTAAAAATGGAGAACTGAAAAAGTCTACACAAAAAAAGCAGATGTTGCAAAAATACACAAAGAGCATTTTAATAAATCATATGTGCCATCATATGATTAGAGAGGAAAAACCACAGTAATTAACAAAGAAGAAAAAAATCATCAGGCTCAGTGGTCTGAATTCAATGGTACTAAACAGTAAAGCAGGATAAAAATGCAGTAAGCCTTCATAGTTTTAGGGCATGCTGAACTAATCTAGTTTCTAAAAAATTAATCAGTCATTTTCTTTGGGAAAAAGGAAACTCAAGATGCAATCTGGGCTTCATATATCATCTGGGGTTAAATAAATGTGATGAGAAGTAATCTTAAAATGAGAAAGAATCTTTCTACAAGACTACAAGAGTACAGTATGGTGTTGCAAACATAGGAAAGAACTACTGGTTCCCCCAAAGAAATACGTTGATTTTTTTAAAAACAATGCTGCCAGAAAAGAATAGGCAGATTTGGATGAGACAGAAGTGGAAAGCACTGCAACAAAAGTGGGACAAAATGTAACACAGACAAGTGACCAGTCCTGAAGAAGCCACATGAAATTAAGTTGTATGAAATCAAGACTCCTGCATGAAGGGACCAATACAGTCTTCTTTCATGCAGTCAGGGCATGTTATTTGGGACTATAGTCTTTCTGTGGTAAACTATAAACTGATGGAGGTCTGTGGGAGCAAAAGAAAAATAAAAGAAAAATAAATAAAAGAAAAATAAAAGGGTGAGGCACAAAGAGGCAAATCATTGAGGATTCCTTTTCAATAAAGATAGGGAATATGAGCAATGTTGCAGATGAGCAACAGCTTGTCTGGAATACCACACGTAATTCTGAATTCCTTTTTTCAAGAAAAAGAAGTTTGAATTAGAAGAACTACAGAAGGAACCTACTGATATGACTAAAAAGCCTGTTTATAAAAGAAAAAGTAATCCTCCTTATTCAGCTTAGCAAAACTGGGATGAAGATAAATATAAAAATTCATTAAAAGGATAAACATCGTCAGAAAAATGATGCCAACATAATATCTCAGTTTAAGTTCAACTAATGAAAATAAGCAAAAATAAGAGTACAATTTATAGCGCTATTCCAGAATACAAGTTTGGTTCTGGATATGGAAAACTCCAAATATTCGACTGCCAAAAGTAAAAGATGAAGAAAAGCCAACCTGCTTTTAAGAAAAAGACATAATATTTCCAATATATGATGCATCTGATATGTTAGCAAGGAACACACTGAGTTTCACTCAATTTCCATTCTGATGCAATGCTGTGTCATTAAAAAAAAATCATAAACACCATTAGCAGTATAGATTTATTCCTGACAAAATAGCCAACAGCAGAGAGCCCAGAAAAATCAGAGAGCCAATGCAACAACTGTGGAGAAAATAAAAACAAGAAACTCAGGAACTCCGAAAAACCTAAAAAACCCAGTAATGTTTCCTCTTCTGGATCAAGAAGTGCTCAGTCTGTCACGATATTGTATGAAGACCAGAACACTTTCAAAGGCAGAAAAAAGTGCACACAGAAAATAAACCAAAAGAATATAGAAATACCTCCCACAAATTCTCACTTCTGCATACAGGGAGTACAAAAAGAACATGGAAGGAAATTTTCTGTACCTTTTTTTAAATTGACAATGGCATGGCCTTAAGTTTTAAATAATAGGTCAAGGAAAGTCAAGCAACCTTCTATGTTGTCTTCCAATAAATTATTTTCTCTCACTGTATTTCCAGTGTACTGTTTATTACAAAACATATCACTATATTTTCCTTCTGTATAATGAAAGCAGCATAAATGACAAGACAATGGGAATAAAGAGAGAGATTTCTGAACATGCTTGGTAACTACCTACATTTTAATTACTTTCCCACATTTTATAGTTGCCCTGTTTGACTTCAACAAGGCTACACCAATGCAGCAGTCAGGATAAGAAGAATACAAGTTTTGTTCACAAGCACTTTTTACATATATTGACTTGACTATTTCGGACTCCTGCAAAGAACCACTAATTTATGTTAAAGTACATTCACAATTCCAATTGCCCTTCAAGAAGCTTATGTGGCATTACCACAATGTAGCTCAGCTCCCTGACTTAAATGTCAAAAAACCACATATATTAGATATTACTGTTCTCCTGCTTTGCCTCCTTAAAAAAAGAAAAAAGGCAAAAACCTGCATTTATTAAGAGAAAGTTTACATGAAAGGGATATATCACTTTTTAATCAGAAGGAGCATACAATACAACTAAACCCAGTGTATTTGGCACAGAAACTTTCCTGCCAGTCTAAAAATTATTTCCTGCTGCAGAAAACATAGAATTGTCTGGATATTAGAGAACTGAAAATTGCCACAAGCTGCCAGAATATTTACACCTACAAGGTAAAATGGTGTGAAATATCACAAACCTCTAAACCATGGCAATTAAGCCAGACAAGGCAAGTGTTCTTGTTTCCCTACCTCAACATCTTCTTACACCTCTAAGAAGAAATAGGAACTTTAGTCTGTTTAGTCTAATCTCCTTCCTGCTTCTCTTGACCACCAAATGCAAGAACAAAACTGAAAGTGGGATGTTCACAACCATCCCAGCTCACTCCCAAAGCTGCATGCTGGTCTCCCAAGCTTGCCAGAATTTCCAGAATATCATTTCTTTGTATGCCTTGTATGCCATTGAGTGGGACAGACCTGAAGGACATAGGCTGAACACACTGGAACACTGCACAGCTTCCAACCTTCACTGCTCTGTTCTCATTTGCACAAGAACACTGAGCTATGCAAACATTTCAAGCATTCAGATTCTTTGACCCCACAGGAAAATCCTTTAAAAACTCAGCTTCTGGTTTAAGGAAATTCAAATAGCTTCCCACTCATTAGCTGCACGACAGACACAGGACTTTTGTACACTTCAGCTGCTGACATTTGTATCCTACACTATCCATTTCTGGAAAACATGGCAAATTGGCCTTCACCAACTCCTATGTTTGTTTAAAAGCCAAATGTGACAAGTTTTTGGGTCATTTATATATCAGTAAGAGTTTATCAATAAACAAAGGCTGCTGCATGTTACAACTGCAGCCTCCTACTGTTCAATCCTAAATTCTACTCTATCCTGTATAATAACTTGTTTAAAAACACTGCTCTTCAGTTTAGCATTCACTGCTCAGCACACATCAAAAAATAATTCAGGTAATAATAGTTAAGGGATTGAAGCATATTTAGAAAAAACAAGAAGAGAAACTAGGAGAGCAGGATTTCCAAATCAGCTGATTCACTACTCCAATACTCTCAGACTCTAAAATTCAAATTTCCTGGGGCACACAGGAGTGTGAATGCCAGTTGAGATAAACAGGAGATGGGGTAGGATTCCATGTACAGAACACAAAAGCGCTTAAGATTTATTTTCCTGTTTAAAGAAACTTTCCTTTTCAATAATTCCCCAGAAAGCTTCAAGCAAAAAAACCCTCAAAAGCATGGGCAGGGGAGTGTCACTATTTTCTTCCAAAGAAACTTCCAAGCTGTACTGTACAGCTCCTGCCATTGGGGGAAAAGAGAAAAAATTTTACAGGGCATGGATTTCTGCCCTTTTGTTATAGGCATTCACCAAAAACTGCTGTTATGCAAACTACCCCACAACAAAGCCAACTAAATCCTGAGCCTTTCTAGGTGCTGAGAGACTTGTCAAAATACATTGAAGTTCCTTAAAACAATCTGACAAACCCCATACCTTCATGGCATAACTTGAGGATTTCTTGTAACATACATGAGAATTGTAAAAACACAACACCTGAGGCTGAGAATCCTTGAGTGTGATACTCATTTGTCTCTCAATAACAATATTAGAACAATTAACAATATTAATATTCTTCACATTAAGACTATGTGAAACTACTAAATCTGTTCATTACCCACTGTGGCATAGGGAAAAAAAAAGATCTCAAATGGCTTTTCTCTGACACAACACGGAAAAAATAAATGCTGTAGTGCTAGAAGTGTCTAAAAAATATCCCAACGTTCCAAGTGAAAACGTTAGCAAAAACTTTCCTGACGTAAACATTTTACTGATATAACTTAAGCTCATTAAAAGGCTGATCTCAAGGCATAAAGGTGTGGGCCACCTGCACAAAGATGCGGCCAAAGTACTGCAGGAAAACTAATTCACACTTACTGCCGTTCAAAGTAACTCTTCAGTTAACTGAACGTGATCCCTCCCCCAACAATTATTTTGGCCCTTATTAGAGCAAAGGGAGAAAACTGGGAGCATGTAGGGGATTACTCGGAAATTAGTGCACCAAGTGGTTCTTACCCTAAAGACCTCTGACGTGCCTGTTTATCTATGTTTTTCTGGTTTGCTTCCAAAAACCATCGAAGCCAAGTAAACAAACGGCCTGTGACTATCTAGGTCTCCTCAGAACACAAAGCTTAATTTACCAAACGCATTTAGAAATATTTAATAAAAGTTAACTGGTGGAAGACCAAAGTGACTGTCAAAGCGAACTGCTAGCAGCACCAGCACCTTTTCACACACAAATGTGAAGCCCTCAATAACTTACCAATGCTCAGGTTACCTTGTATTAAAGCAGAACCTCCCTCTGAGGAACACAGGGCACTCAAAAGCTCGTTTCTGTCTATACAAGTAGGGTTATCACCCTTTTCTTTGCTTACATTCGCCGACCAGACAGCCGAATCACTTTAACCAGCACGTCTCACCTTGGCAAAACAACCCCTGGGGGCGCATCCGAAATTCTTTCGGCCTGAACTTTTCCCCTCTCCCTACGGCCTGGCGTAGGGAAGGGGCGAGCGTCACTTACGGCAGGAGTTCGGGAGCGATGCTCAAACCCAGCACTGCCCCAGAGCCCCCTTCCCGGCGGCGCCAGCGTTCCAAAGAGAGCGCTCTGTGGGAGGAACGCGCCTTTCGCCGCCGCCTCGGTGGGAGAACTCCGGCCTGGCACCGCACCCCGCGCACCCCGGCGGCCCCGGCGCCGCTCCGGCCCCACCGCCCGGGCCCCGTTCTGCCCCCCCCGCCGGGCGCGGGGCGAGGCCCGCTGCCCGCCGCGGGGCCGCTGCCGGGGCCGCCCGCTCCCCGCCCGACGGGGCGCCCCGCCCCCGCGGTGTCTCCGGCGGCCCCGGCGGGGTCTCGCTCCCGCGGCCGCCCCTCACCCGTGGGCGCCGCTCCCTCCGCCCCGCTCGCAGGGCCGCGGTGTCGGCCCAGCTGCCTCCGAGCGCTTCCGCCCGGGTCACGGGCCGCTTCCGCTCCCCCGCGCCCTGCCCGTGCGGCGCCCGTGCTCCCGGCATGCTGTGCGCGCCGAGCGGTGCATGCCGGGGCGCGTAGTTCCCGGGGGCATCTGGAGGCCCGCCATGTCAGGGTTTGGGGGTGTCTGCCGACAGCAGGTTAACATGAGCGAACGCGTGCCCGGCTGGTCAGGAAGGCCAGTGGCGTCTTGGCTTGTGTGCAGAATGGTGTGGCCAGCAGGAACAGAGCAGTGATGTGCTCAGCGCTGATGAGGCCGCACCTCGAGTCCTGTGTTCAGTTCTGGGCCTCTCAATTAATGCACAGCATCGAGGTGCTGGATGCTGTCCAGAGGAGAGTAACGAAGCTGGGTAAAGGTTCTGGCGCATGAGCCTTGTGAGGAGCACCTGAGGGAGCTGGGGTAATTTAGCCTGGAGAAGAAAAGGTTCAGTGAAAACCTTATGGCTCTCTACAACTCTCTGAAAGGAGATTCTTAAGTCGGGTCAGCCTAGGCAGCTGGCGAGAGGACACAGAGCAATGGCCTCAAGCTGTGTCAGGGGAGGTTCAGGTTGGGCATCAGGAGGAATTTCTTCACAGAAAGAATGTTAGACTTGGAATGGACTGCCCAGAGAGGTGGTGGAGTCACCATCTCGGGGGTGTTTAAGGGATGATTTGATGTGGCAGTTAATGCCACGGTCTAATTGACATGGTTGGACTCGATGTCCTCATGTCCAGAGGTGTTTTCCGGCCCAGCCGATTCTGGCATTCCGCGGCTGAGCGGGAGATGCCGACGGGGGCGCCGCGGAGCCGGAGCCGGCCGGAGCCTCCTCCTGCCGGAACCAAAGCGCCGCGCGGCGGCGGCGCACCGGGGGCTGTCGGTGTGGCACCGCCCGCCGTGTCCCCGGTGCGGCCGCGGCCCCGCCATGCTCCCGCTGCTGCTGCTCCGGGCCGCCCCCGCCGCCTGCCGCCCCATCGCCTCCGCATGGCTGCGGGGCGCCGCGCACCCCGGCTGCCGCCACCGGGCCGCTGCCGCTGCGAGGCCCCAACAGGTTCTGTGTGGGGAATGTGTGGGGACTGTGTGGGAGCGGGGGGAACGTTCCCGCCCCTCGGGGAAGGGGCGGCGGCGCTGGGATTGGCGGTTTTGCCCTTAGGGGATGTTGAGGAGGAAAGCGAGGCGTTCCTCGGGGCGTACGCTCTGGTGAAACCGCACCTGCAGTGCTTTGTCCAGCTCTGGGGCCCCCCATTGACCTGCGGGGGCGAGGGCACCAAAATGAGTGGGGGCAGGTAGCACCTCTCCTACGGTGACTGGATGGGGGAATTGAGCTTGTTCAGCCTGGGGAAGAGACGGCTTCGGGATGACCTAATTGTGGCCTTCCAGTACCTGAAGGCAGCCTACAGCAAAGTCCTGTAGGGAAAAGGGTCTTTTTACAAGAGCATGAAGTGCGAGGACAATGGGGAATGGATTAAAACTGAGAGTAAATTTAGCTAATCTAAAGGAAGCTATTTAGCTAATCTAAGATATTAAAAAAAATCCTTTTCTGTGAGGATGGTGAGGCACTGGAGTAGGTTGCCTAGAGAAGCTGTGGATGCCCCAACTCTCAAGGTGCTTAAGGCCAGCCTGGATGGAGCTTGGAGCAAACTGGTGTAGTGGAAGGTGTCCCTACCCACAACAGGGCTGTTGGACCTGGATGATCTTTAAGGCCCATTTCAACCCAGGCCATTCTGTTATTTTATGATCAGACAGAGATGTCATGAGTGCAGATGCCATGAATGTCTCTCTGCAAAGCTGTGTGTAAATCAATTGCTGGCTCAATTATCAGTAATGGAGTTGCAAATATTTCATGCTAATTTGGGATGTTTACATGGTAAGTTATTAAAACAGTCAGGCAGCATATTAGTTGGAGTTTCTGGCATGCTTTGGAGTGTAACCTAAATTTAATGCTCAGTTTGAAATGCTGGAGGTAGGTTCAGGGCAAGGAGAAACTTTGTCTGAGTGCATGCATGTACATGGATGTGTGTATATGCATGGATAAGTACATATAAAGTGTAATACTGATGTTCTTAGCCCTGTACTGGTTTCATCTTTCAGGTTGCATCTTTTCAAGGAGCGGCTGTTCGCAGCCTCAGCACATCCTCCCCTCATGATCACCCAGAACATGGAAGATTAGTTTATAAAGGAAATTTGGCAAAGACAGTGTTGGGTATGTGACTCAAAGTGGTTTATATTGCCTTTTTTGTTGTTGTAGTTTTAACAGTATTTAGTAACTTTAAAATGAAACATTAAAAGTGAGTGTTCTCCTTTCCAAGTTTGCCAGAATCTGGATCATATGTACAAAACAGGGTGGTGGTGGTGCTTGGTTTCTGCTTCTTTGCTTGGGTGTGCAGGGAGCTCTGTTTGTCTCTGTAACCCCTTAGCCTTCTTTGGCTTCTCTTGAGGCCCTTGGGGTGGCTTATCCAGCCCAGTAAGCAACAAAGATGAGCTATAACTGCTGTTTACATTCTGTGTGCTTGGAAGTGTTCCATCCCAGGCAGGCAGGTATTATGATGAAGAACTCCGTCTCTAATGACACTTTGCAAATCTTTCTTTGGCCAGTGAATGTTGCAAAGACCTAGTGAAAGGGAAAGCCATTGTATGTTTTCTGATACACATCTTTGAAATGTGCCCTAACATGCTTACTTGTCACAGCATCTTGGGCTCCTGGTTTTCAGGGTGATTTAAGGACTTTGGGTAGTCCACAGCACTGGCTACTGTCTTTCAAGGCACATGGAAAATGGATGGGGAGTACTTGCTAATATTTAGTAACCCAGGGTTTATGCATGGCAGTATAAGCCGAGCTGGCTTCTTTGTAATACGCTGAATGTCAAGATTAGTTGTTGATGAGGGGAGAAATTCCCTGTCTGCCATCTCTTCAATGAGCACCATTAGATGTGTCCATGAAAGAAGTCAAGTCTCATTAGAAAGCAGATCTTCTGCCTGTGAAGGCAGAAAAGAATTTCATATGTGAGCATAACAGCTAATGGCTGACTGCATCACAGAAATAGAGGCAGCTTTGATAAACCCAGCATGAAGGTGCAAACAAATCAGAACAGTGGCAACGAGGCAGATTGGGCTTTCAATGATTTCTCCATAAGCTTAAAAAAATAGGGAAAGGGGTTTTCAGTAACTTCATCAGTTCAAGTAATGGCATTGTTATGTGGTAGAAAAATACAGGTAATTGTAGGAAAAATTTTGCTCGTAAGTGTTAACCTTTATTTTCTTTGATTTCTTTTATATAGGTGTGAAGTTTTTCTCTTACTCCACCAGCATATTCAACCTGTTCATGATGCCCTACATCATGCTCAAAAGTGGTATTGGAGTGGAAAGTTTGCTTGTCCAAGGTGCCTTTTATGGGTTGATTGGGATTTTTACGTTTGTAACTCCGGTTACTTTGCATCTCCTTACGAAAGGTTACGTGATCCGGCTCTATTATAAAGATGAAGTGGACACCTATACAGCCATTACCTACAATGCCATCTTGGCAGAAAAAGCAACTGTTTTCCATCAGAAGGATGTAAAGATTCCAGATATCTCCAAGATGTTTACAACATTTTATGCTAAAACGAAGTCGATGCTTGTTAATCCTACGCTTTTCCCAAATCCTCAGGATTATAACCATCTCATGGGCTATGACAAATCCTCAGTTTTTAAATTTGAGGATTTAGAGGCGGTAAAGGAAGCTGATGAAAGGAAATAATTTGAAGATAATGTCAGTGTTATTGTCCATAATGCAGTACTATATATGTGAAAGAATGTAAAAATCTATTACACTTTATTACACTTGCTTAAGTATCAAGTAGCTGGAGTTTTCTGTATGCATTTTGGAGTGTATAAAGAGAAACACTTTTTAAAAAATATTGCAAACAATGTGAGGATTTCTTTAGAGTTAATGACATAAAATACAGTAAAAAAAGGAGATGCTTAGCCCTGTCTTTTGCTTGTTTATTCTTGATTTGATTGTTGGTTTTGGTTCTCTAGAGAACTGTAAAATGCCTGAGCTGTGTGGCAGTCCCACCACCTCTGTGTCAAAAGACACTAATTTCCTATCAAGTATGTAGTTCAGATGTTGAGCTTTAAATATTAATTGTACTTAATCAAAAAATACCAGGCTTTTTGTTGCTGCTGGTGATGGTGTAAAGGGAGTGATTGTGGCTTTGCTTTCCCTTTGTGAGACCATCTGTAGCCAGGAGCAGTCTCTGGAAAGCAGACAGGTATTCTTGTGAATTCCTGCTACAACTCCTTCCCAGAGGAGAGAAGAACATGGGGAGAATGGCTGTGTATATAGAGAGCAGTAAGTTCTAGCTACTCAAAGGTACTCTCTGGTAAACTTAAGTCCCACTCCCAGCAACCCTGTCCCCGAAGGTGGAGAGCAAGAAGCTTCTCTTCTTGGGCACGGGAAAACACTGTGACGCAAGATTAGCTCTGTGAGCATCCCCCTGACAAGAGGTGCTGTATTTGAATCAACAAAGAAAATTCTAGCAGCTAGTAGTTAAAATGCATTCTGTCAGCATTTATGTAAGGTGGGGAAGCAATTGGGCCTTTGAAGAACACACCTCTTGATTTTCAGGTGAAGAAAGCCACATTTTACTCAACTTAAAAAGGGGAATCTGGTCTTAGACTGGTTCTTCTCCCTTGAGTGTGTAGAAGTTGGATTTAAATTTTTTTAGCTGAAGGCACATAAACGGACAGATACTTGTTTTCAAAGAATGAAGGGCCTTAATATTTTCAGACATAAAAGTTACTGAATTGAAAAAAACCAAAATTAGAATTAATCCTTTTGTATTAACAATGCCCTTTGTAATAAGAAAATCTGATAATTGCTACTAGTCATCCCTATCCTGCAAATAAAAAAATTATAGCTAACTTTCAAGCTGTTTCCTAAGTTGTAGCTGAAAACCTGTATTTAAAAGTCTAAATGTCTTCCAATACTACTATTTCAATTTCCTTTTGTAGGATGACACCACACATGATAATTAACAAGGGTTTTGAATGTTGCTTTTCTGACTGCCCTCGGTGTACTTGCTTAGTAATTAAAAAGCAAATCGTCCCATCCCAATATTTTTGAGACAGTTTTTTCGGGTTGGCACAACTATAATTTTAAAAGGGTGATAATGTCTTGTTAAGCCAATATCATTCCATGGGTAGCAATAATATATAAATAAAATTTTCATAAAATTATATTGAACATGTGAGATTCAAGTTATATTGAATCAGCAATTCTGATCACCTGGTTGTACTATTTGTCATCATTGAAATGATGTTTTACTTAGTTTAAAGTAATCTTTGTCTGATGCATTCACTCACTTCTTTTGGTGCTTGCATTGAAAGATGAGATTGGCTTGATCTTCCAATGACAAATATGGGGAGAACACAAATAGAGTTTGCTGAAGAAGGTAAGGGAAAGGCCCCAAAATTATATTTATGTACTCTATAAGCAATATCAAAATCCTCATCTTTTCCTTCTTACTGCAAAAGGTTTTCATTTCTAAATTTGAAATTTGGCCAGTTCAGAATTAAGCAGCAAGAGTAAGATATCTCCATGCCAGTGGCTAAATTTCTGTCTATGGAAGATAAATATTATTCTGCTCGTGTTCTGGTAGTGAAAAGCTAGTGAAGCTAGCAGGTGGCTTTCTGACACACAGATGATTAAAGATAATATTAAAGAATCCAGAATTCTACCAGAAGATAGGTGATCATTCTGGCTGGGATGTAGTCTCAGGAAAGATACTTAATACTTCCAATGTGCAACTTGAAAATAATAGGATAGTACTTTTATATTAGGAAAAAGAAGACCAGACTTACTGAAGATACTCAATATTCTACTTGCTTTTGCTTTGTTTGCTGCTACACTTAGATTGGAATTGTAGGACCATTTAGATTGGAAAGGTCCTTTAAGATCATTAACTCCAACCATTAAGCCAGCACTGCCAATTCCACCACTAAACCATGTCCTTAAGTACCACATTCATGTATCTTTTGGATACCTTCTGGCATAGTGACTCAACCACTTCCCCAGGGAGCCATGCCAGTGCTTGACAGCCCTTTCAGTGAAGAAATCTTTCCTAATATCCTGGCTAAACATCCCCTGGTGCAACTTGAAACTGTTTCCTCTTGTCCTATATTGCTTGTTTCTTGGGAGAAGAGACAGATCCCCACCTTGGTAGAACCTGCTTTCAGGTTGTAGAGACTGATAAGATCACTCCTGAGCCTCCTTTTCTCCACACTGAACAACCCCAGTTCCCCCAGCTGTTTGTTCCTCATAAGACTTGTGCTCCAGACTCTTCACCAGCTTCACTGCCCTTCTCTGGACACACTCAACACCTCAATGTCCTTTGTGTTGTAAGGGGCCCAAACATGAACACAGAACTTGAGTGTACTTGCACATATTTGACTGGTTTATATTGTTGAGAGCAGTTATTCACATTAGAATCAAAATAAAGGAAGGGAATTGTAATCCAAAAAGATTTCCAAGATGTGTTTCTTCTCTGCTCTGGGTTCTGAGCAGTCGTCTTAAGATATTTTTTAGTGCATTGTCTGCATTTCCAGGTGGAAGCTCTGAAATGCTTTGTGTATGGTAGAAAATGTGCATGAATCAGAACAGGCCCTTTTGCCACTAACAAATCATGCAAGGGAATCAACTGTGGTGTGAGTGTTTCCATAAACAAATTACTACCAGGTAATTCCCAAAGTCTGTTAGCTCCATGTCTGTTTAACAACCCTATTAATTATGTGAATGACTATTTTTTCTAGTGTATTTTTCTTCAGTTTCACACACTTGGTGAAAACCAGTACTAAGTGCAGAACTATTACTGCCTGCTAACATTTTCATCCCTGGAAGTTGTTGATATTTCTTTGGGTATGGGTAACTTGTACAGGATATGCAAGAAACTATGTATGAGATCTAAAGAATATGCTTGTACGTGTGGAGGTTCTGAAGGAAATACTGATGTAGGAGCCCAGTTTTTTGAAATAAATGATTTACAAACTCTTTATTTGCAAGGAAATGCCTACCGTGAAGGCTGACAGCTCCAGCAGCCTTTTCAGGACCAACCAATTGGTTGTGCATAGCAGCTGGACATGTCTTACCCTGGTCCCAGTTTCACTCAATCTGGTATGAAGGGCAGGAATGTATCAATGTGTATCAGCAATAGTGTGGCCAGCAGGACCAGGGCAGTGATTGCCCCCCAGTACCCAGAGCTGGTGAGGCCTCACCTCATGTACTGTGTCCAGTTTTGGGGCCCTTAATTCAGGGAGGACATGAAGGTGCTGGAGTGTGTCCAGAGAAGAGCAATGAAGATGGTGAAGGGTCTAGAGGGTAAGTCCTGAGAGGAGCAGCTGAAAGAGCTGTGATTGTTTAGCCTGGAGAAAAGGAGGCTTGGGGGGACCTTTTCTTAGAGGAGTTGTGGCCATATGGGGGTCACTGATCTCCTAGGCAACCAGCAACAGGATGAGAGGAATTGTCCTCAAGCTGTGCCAGGGGAGGTTCAGGTTGGACATCAGGTGAAATTTCTTCATAGAAAGAGAAAAGGAAAATTCTTCATAGAATTTGGAAAAGGCTGCCAAGGTCATAGGTCAAACCTATGACCAAACAGCACTGTGCCAACTACAAGAAGGCATTGGGCGCCACATCCAGTCTTGCCTTGAGCACCTCCATCTGTGAGGTTAGTTTTGGCATGTTTTGGTCCTTTCCACTGCACCTCACTTCATCCCAGACAATTGTCTTGTAGTCACTAAATCTCCCCATTTTCTTTCTTTTTTTTTCTTCAATTGCATTTCATTTGATCCTATCTCCTTTCCAAAGTGTTTGTAAGTCTTTTGTGTTTAGCAAAATTTCGTTTCCCTTGCCGAAATTCCATTGCCTTTTGGGAAGGGAAATAAAATCTTGAGAAACAGAAAAGAAGGACTTAGAAACACTCTGGAAAGGAGATAGGATCAAATGAAATGCAATCTAAGTAAAACCAAAAAAATCAGAAAATTGGCACATTTTGTGACTACAAGCAAATGGACTGAGATTAATGAGGTGCAGTGCAAAGTACCAAAACATGCCAAAACTAACCTCACAGATGCTGCAAAAGCAGGGAAAAATCAAGGAGGAAGACAGAACTTTGAGGGGAAGATATGAGAGACGTGGCATGGATACTGAAAAAAAGAATTTTGCCAAAGTGAAAGCCATCAAAAGGCATGGGATACCATGAAGTGCAGGGGCTTGAGCCAAAGCTTGCCAAAATTGA